>NC_080070.1:36430475-36440475 GCF_949987535.1 Balaenoptera acutorostrata | reverse complement strand
ACCTGCTAGGCTCATGTCGGACTTTTGCACTAAGTTGAGGCCAGTGGAAGAAATGTCTCTAAGTGTACCGCCTATGCTGTGGGTCTTCCAATGGGAAGGCAAGAGGTGGGTCTGGTGAGGAGCAGTATTAAAGGGACGTTTGGCTCCCAAAAGGTAGCCTGCAAGTAAAAAGTGCTCAAAGGGCACAAGAATGAGGATCCGTGGGAGAGCCGTATTGTGCTCAGGAAAAACAGCAAGGGATCCCAGGGAGTTGCTGTGGGCGGGAGACTGAAGATTGAAGTAAAGTAAGCTTGAGGGTGAAGGAAAGATAGGTGGCAGGAAAGGTGAAACTGCCATCATAAGAGAAGTACATACTCAGAGCTCTCATTAGCCAGGGGATCAGTGAAGGCTATTGCAAGTAGTCCAACCTTTGGGAATTTGACTGTAAGTGGACCCACTGCATGGAAGCTTGCAAGCTTGCACAACTCAATCACTACGCTTTTTAAATAAAAAAGAGGGAGGTTTTGCCTGCTAGGCAGGTCTTTCTATGTTCTTGGAGATCTAATTATTTCTTATTGCTTTAACACTTTTTTACTGTTAAATTCTCTATTTCCTATACTAAAATATTCCTGGTCTCAAGAATTTGAAGCTACTTTTTCTTTAGGCAAGGATGAGAAAAAGTATGACAGAATATACCTGCTTATCAGGTCTCATGTAAACTGTAACCAGGATTTACTTTTGTATTGGTACCTCGGTTACATTCTTTAGTTTTTAAGTCCTCCTCTCACATATGTAAGATACAGAGATAGATAGTTCAACACATTGCAGAAAATATTACGTTTTGGTATCATAAATGAACGCCAACTCAGTTTGTCAGAGGTTATAGAATAACAGAATGAAATAAACTTTCCCCAAGCTTTCTTCTTCCCTTGTTTTAAAAAATAAATATTCATAGTAGAAAGGACTGACTTAAAACATTAAAATAATTTTAATGAATTCAACTAGCATTAAAATTTATAAACTTTAATGGATGACTGACCATTTAGCCTGTACTTTGAAAAGTAAAACTTTGTATAGATTTTCACCTGCTTGAGAAATAGATGCTACATATGGTAATTATAAGAATGTGTGAGAGTTAAAGAAGATTTAATATAAAGATTAACGTACAAATATAGTTTTGAAATAATATATGGAAATAATTAGTTCACCAGAATCATCAGTATTATCAAATCCCTTCCAATTATATTGTGAATGGGGCTTATTGAACTATAAGATGCAGAAGCATAATGTCTCAGTAAAATACATCTGTATAGCTACCATTCTTTCAGATTTGCTGCTGTACTATATTTAAATGAAATAGCATAGAGGTGAAACAATTTTAGCATTTTATGCTGTTTTCATAATGAAATACTTGTGTTTTGTTGCTTGTGTTTTAAATCTTAGTTTAATTATAATCCTGGAGCAAAACATAACATACTGAATTACTGAATTAATTAATAGCTGATTGAAGTGAAAGATAAGATTTTTATTTGTTCTACTCTTATGTTTCCCAGATGTTTGTCATTCTTGAAGATCTAAGAGTATTCTGTTTGCTAAAGGTAGTCATGGCAATTATTTTTTAAAAATACCATGTTGAAATGCCCTACAACTTTGGATGTTTGGCCTATTAACCTTTTTGAATGAATATTTGAATTTTTACTAATTAAAGGTTTTTTGTTCTTTTTTTCCCAGAAAGGTGACCTTAGTTTGTGAATAGCATTTTAGGCATGTTGTTTAAGGAAGTGAAAAGCAGTGGCAAATACTTTATACCCAACTTAATTTTCATTTACTTAAGGTCATATCACTTATTATAATAAAGATAATATCACTTGCTATAACAACAGATATCCTTCTCTAAATCATGTTGTAAAGGACTCCCTGTTCCGTTTTTTAAAATTAAAAATATTCATGTGCTTGTTCATTTTTTGTTCTTACACATTCAACTATGTCCTTCATATTTGGCATTTTGATTTATTAGGCAATCTTAGCATTAAATACTTTTAGCAAAGCAGTACTAGATTTCAGATGCACTATGCATGGTGTCCATGATGAATTAATTCCACCAGAGCACAGAAGTTATTATTTAAATGCTAGTTTCTTTCAGAAGTTTTACATCACAGTCAAGTTTTCAAAATCAGTATTTAACTCATATTTTGAGGCAAATGTATGTGATTTCTTCTTACATATGTAGATTTTCCGCATACTTAACCCTTTCTTGTGTGACTGTACATAGAAATATTTAGTAATATTTAATATTGATATCTTAAAATGAAGAACTATTTAAGAATATATGATTACTTTTTAATCTTATGGCTCACTTTTCTTTAGATGTCATATTTGGAATCTTTTGGATTTAATGCATTTATTTGGTTAAATAAATTAGACACTGAAAGAAACCAGGTACTGGACATAAAATGTCTTTTAATGTCACTGTAAATAATTGTGTTTAAGAAAAGTTCATAGAAATGAATAGCTATAAAGTTTTTATATGTGCTGTTATTTATTCTTAGTTTTTTAAGAAGTCATTTTTTTTTCATCCATTTGCTTTGAGTAAATGGTAAGATGCCAAACAAAATGAGGTTGAATAGTAAGGCACCGTGATTATAAGATGAAGTGTCCGTGTATGTGGACAGGCGAGTGTGGTGGGGAAGTGAGGTTATTTTTCCCTTCTTACCATCCTTGACATATACAGTTAGCGCTATCATCTATCTATCCATATCCATCCATACATTCGCATACATATACATACATACAAAAGAGGGTGGAAGAGAAGAAGGATGGGAGAGAGGTAGAGCGGATGAGAGAGGGAGAGAGAGAAAAAGGTGAGAGAGAAGACCAGAGGGAAAAGGTTGAGTGAGCAACAAGAACCAATAGTGTCCCTGGTGGTGGTTGAAATAACACAGCTAACTGTACTTGCCCAGGTCAAGTTTCAAACTTTCGAACATTGCAGTGAATGTGGAACAGGGTGCATGCAGGTTTCTGTTATCTCTCTGGCAAATGTCTATCTCACATGGTACAATTTTATACCAATGGAACCTATAACTCTTAGAGGAAAAAATAAAGCCAACAAGTCTAGCATTCAGTACTACCCTATCATAAAGTAAGGAGGTCTAATTGAGCTATGTCTTTATATCCTGCTATTTGTACAAATAAAAGACTACATCTTGATGCAAAATAAACACAAAAGCACTGTTGTGACTATAACAGGGAGTCATATACTAATTTATATAATAAGTGGTTGTGCACGCTTTATTCAAGATTATGGCTGCAAGAAATGGCATGAATTGCTGGGTGTGTTTAATGCTGGATTATAGCAATTTGAAACATGTCAAACACATGGCTAATGCCTCATGCTTCACTCATTCTTGCGTAAACCTGCATAGCCACCATCCATTATACCCTTGGTAACAACACAATTCTGCAAGTAAATATTGTTACACTAAGTAACCTTTCAATTCAAGTTGTTTAGGAAGAGAAAATGCAATCTTGTGCAGTCAGTTCCAGTGTCAGCTTAATGTTTCAAAAGGGAAGTGGTGTAGAGAATAAGTATCTGTACAGTGACTTGCTTAAAAAAAAGAAAAGAAGAAAAAGAAAAGAAAGGAAAACATAATGCAGGGGAGAAAAGTAGAACTGTATCGTTTGAGTGCAAGGTCGGAAGAGTTATTTTCCGATGTGGCTGAAAAGTTGTGCATGATGAAAGATTTAAAGGTTTAACTAACAGTTCAGACAAACATTAAAACAGCGACTCCCAATTTCACCTTTCTCTTTGATGATCTGGAAATTATTTTCACTGATTTTTGTAAAATATTTGTGGTAGGATTGAGAAGAATGAATAATTTAGTTTGATATATTTGGGATCACAAGCACATCCACTTTGAAAGAATACGCTGAATTTGTAATTATTTAAAATATACTTTAAAAGGTAAACAGCAACTCACACTGTGCTGAAAATATTTCCTCTAGTGGAAAATAGGTGTAGAGATGTCACTAGGAGAAACAGTAAATACTGGAAAGCATCTTCATTATCCTTGAAGATATGTCTCCTTTATAGTGGACATACTTCACGCTCTCTTCTTTAGGTGAAATGTACATTATAATCATCTAATTACACAGTTGCCCTTCTTTTTGCATATTAATCTTGAGTCAGATTCTTCTGTTTTGTAGAGAAAAAAGTACTGTCACTGTTATTGTTTTTCTTAAGCATGATTTTACTAACACTTAGATGATTGAACTTAAAATGTAAATCACAGTTTATACTCCAGGGTTTTATAAAGTCAAAAATTCCACAAGGGATAATAAAATCCTCTGGTTAATAGAAATTGGAAGTTATGTAGGTCTTTCTTCATAATTGTAATAAAGATTTAGACACATGACTCTCTGCTTGTTAGTTATTCTTAATTATTTGATGGCTTTGATTATAACACAGTAATACATGCAGAATTCTTTAATTCGTTCAATTGGTCTTGACATTAACTACCCAAAGGTTAGTATTAAATACTGCACCTGTCTGCTACATTTGAACATACAGTAATTTTAAGTTTTATTCCTTGTGTTGCAGACTCTACCCAGAGAAAATAAGTATTTCAAACAGATTTAGATGATGAGGTAAAAACATACACATACATATATACTCCAGATGTATTGTCAAAAGTAAAATTTAAATGCAATATGTGAACGTTATGTCTGTCTGTTTCTACAGTTGAAGAGAACCCAAATTATAATTTTCATATAACTAGTAAAGGCAATCAGACCTTTTCTCTGAATATTTTAAACATTGTGCATGTAAAATTTATGCCTAATTTGAATACTTATTAGCTGCCTAATCTCAGAAAAGAGTATTAGCTTTGTTTTTTTCTTATAAAATCCATCACTGTGTATCAGTTTTCATTTGTATGATTTTTCTTTGTTAATGTTCAATAAGATGTTTAACAAAGCCTATTTGTTCGTAAACACATTTGGTTCAAAAGTAGTTTACTGTAGTTACAGCAATTGCTTCCTTTATGATTATGGGTTTTTGTTGTTGATGTTGCTTTTTTTTTTTTTTTAAATCAGAACAGCTATCAGTTGTATTTGTAGTTTTTATTATACTAACTTGCTTTGCTAGCCCAGTTACTGATGGTCTTTTATAAATTAGCAGGGTTTTTTTTAACTGATTTTTCAGAGTCATAGAAATAATCTGATAATTTAGGTTTTGATGAAAATACCTTTTAAAACTATTAAACTATAACCATTAATTTCAATAGTTATAAGATTAGTATGCAAAAAAATCTCTGTTGGATATGTATCTGTGTTTGTGTGTCTCTCTCTCTGTATGTCCATGGCCACATTTTGTAAGAATCTGGGGAAGAAGATTTGTCTATGACATGAAAAGATATTAAGCTTATATTTGCTTTATAATCAATGGGCAGAAATTTTAAATGGACAAAAGTCTTAAAATACAACCATGTTTAAAACAGTGAAATCATATAGTAACAAAAAATTAGATTGAGTTATAAGTTTAACGTCCTTCTTTGCTTTAGGCTGAGCTCACTGTCTGTCTAGCATTCCTGTTAAAGTCACAGCATAGCCAGGGCATTTCTGAAATTCCGTCCGTAGAAGTAGAACACAGAAGTGCATCTGTTAGGTTATGGAGTAGGATTCCGATATCTCTGAGAGCCAAAAGTGATCTTTTTAAACCACAGATTCAAGATGTACTGTGAAATTCTGGTTTGTAAGACCACATTGGTTCTCTATTTACTGCAAGGATTTCCACTGATCTTGGCAGGACATCTCATTGCTATCCTGAAAGTACAGTATATTTATGCAGTGAAAATGATAAAACATTTATTACTGTAGAGAAGGTAATATGCATAATTTATGCTGTTTTTAGCACAATCATTAGTGATATTCTTGATAGATTTTATTTCCAGCTTTCATATCTAATACATGCCTGGAAAATTAATTTTATATCTTTCATTTATTTGCCTATGTTAAAATTGAGTTTTAAGTCATCTTCAAGTGAACAGTTTGATTGCTGCTCATGCATAAGCTTAATTACTTCCCAGGAAGGACAGTATTAAATGTTTTAAATGTCAGAAAAATAAATGAATATGAGCTGTTTGATTAAAAAAATAGGCAATATCTGACGTGTTTGCAGCAGGAGCTTTTTCTTAAAATGCCTCCAAGGCAAAATTTTATTTAGTCACAAAAAAAAAAGAAACCCATTATACTATTTATCATTGGTTGATACCATATGATTTGTAACACCCTTACAAAATTTTAATTTTGTATGATTAGCTGTGCATCATTAAACAACAGCCTTGCATAAGATGTGCTGTAAAATTCTGACAGAATCAAGATAGTGAATATTTAAAATAAGGCTGTATAGTCATCCATGGTTGTCAAAGGTAGATAATAGGAAACATAGAACTGAGTGTGCAATCGTGCCTTCATTTAAACTGGTTTTATAGGTAGACTCTAAAATGTGGTTGTTCATAAATGTTACTGACCATGCTATAGGCATGGTATGTTACTTTGGCTGTTAAATGTAACCACACAAAAATTGCTTATAGAAACCATAATTTCAGTGATTAGTATCTGGATGAGAGCTGAATTTGTATGGCTTTTCTTGGTAAGTGACTATTCAAGGCTTTTTTTTTTCTTTCTTCCAAAGATGCTGTCTCTGTAATTGGCAGAGAGGGACATCTTGATAATGGAAGTGTGAAGGTGTAACGTGTGTTAATTGATACTTCTTAATCACTTTTAGGTATTAAGTCATGATGCAGGAATCTGCGACAGAGACAATAAGCAACAGTTCAATGAATCAAAATGGAATGAGCACTCTGAGCAGCCAATTAGATGCTGGCAGCAGAGATGGAAGATCAAGTGGTGACACCAGCTCTGAAGTAAGCACAGTAGAACTGCTGCATCTGCAACAACAGCAGGTAAGTTTTGTTTTCCTCGGTGATTCCTTAAAACAAATAAGCCTGTTTTCTTGACTATGAAAAATGTATTCAGAGCAAATTGAGCATGTTGTGTTAAGCTAAAGGAAGCTGAGCATTTGTGATTATTTGGAACATGATTGAAGTCTGAGCAAAGATAGGATTTTCATCTTAGTTACGTCATACCGGCGCCAGAGTGCCCTTCAGGTGTCAGGCTATTAATTAAGTTCACAGGGTGATTTTCGGAATGTTCTGTAAAGCTTTGTAACAAATATTTTATAGCTTCCAGTTTACTGTCTAACATCGTGCTGCAGAACGATACTTAGTTTTCCACCAGAGGGCCACATTACTTGATACTTGCTTATACAATGAATTTCTTCCAGGTCTGAGCTAAGATGAAAAGGACCACAAGGACTTTTCACAACACAGATGCTTGCCTGTGATAGCTGCAAATATTAGCTATTAATTAGTTGAAATTGGCTGAGAGATTGTGAGCCATGTAAACACCGTAATCATTTATGTTGCTTTTCTTGAAAACTTATTTCAGGAGATTTTGAATATGCATCTTTTGATAACGTTAAAGGCACTTTTTGTTTTCTGCTAGTGTCTCATAAAAGGCAGTTGTTCTCTTTAAACCTAGAAAAGTAAACAACTGCCCAATAAAGGTACACTTTTAAGTAGTGTATTATTCTTCTTATGTGACGGATTCATTTTTCCTGAATTTGTTTGTCAGTGAAATATTCTTTTCAGCCAAAGAATAGCCTCTCCATTCTTCACTGATTCAAGTCTGCAGAAACAGTGACAGAGAACAGACAGCTTTCAAAGCAAATACTTATATTAGGCCAGAATGAGCATCCCTTTTTGAAAATAAGATTATACTTGTTTTAAAATAGAGGTGATTTCTTTAAAACTCTGGATAGCATTCAGACTAAACATGAAAAGATCATTAAAATGAAAATATAATGAAGTATTATGGAAAATTGTTTCAAATTAAGTGATGTATCATTTACATTTTTAAGTTGGAATATAATGAGAAAGAATGCAGCTCAAAAGTTAAAGCAAGTGCCCACACTAGAGTAAAATTTAATAGAATCATTATTTTAAATAATAACAGCCTTTAGAAAGTTATCTTAGAGTATATGTACTGAGTAATATCTCAACCTTTAGGCATTGTTTTCAAGAATAATCTTTTAAAAGTGCTAGATATAGCTCTTTCAATAAGTTCCCTATTATTTGGGAATTATGTCTCTTTTAATAGACAGCAGTTATTAGGAAGATAATTTTTATTTTGTTTCAAAATATTTTGCTTTCACCATCATAGGATTTAAATGCCTACTAAAGTTGCAGAATTAGCCTATTTTACACATTACTTTAAATAAATGCAGGTTTCAGGATAACCCTTTTTTCCTTTCAATGTATTTATAGAAATATCATACCAGTGGAATGCTATAATATTCCTACTGACTTCCCTAAGTCAGAGTCCTTAGAATTTTAGCCAAATTCTATTTTGTCTGAGAATACATTAAACTGCATTTATAAAGGCAAGTGAAAATGACAACTGAAAATAAACATTACAGTTTAGTACTAATAGACAACAGGTTCCGAAAGGAAATGCAGAGAAGTAACTTATTTTTCTTAAAACTCTGATTAGATTTTTTTCTTATAAAGAAAACAGAGTAAAATCATGGCTATACTTTATAGTACTCTGGAGGCGTTTTATGATAAGGTCTGTAAGGTGTGTTTATAACGTGAGTTTGAAGTTTACTTTGTTCTACACAGTTTGTTTATATAAACCTTAAACAGAAGTAAATACAAAAAGTTATGTCCTTCAGATAACTTAGAAAGTTTAGTCATGTATTGCATGTTTGTGGAGTGCCTTCTAGAAGTGATTTAACACAATGGGTATAGTAGGTGTCTACAAAAGACAGTTCAGGAAGTGTCTACAGGAAGATATGTAATGATTTAATAAATAAACATGCAAAAACCTTTGTAAATGTCTCTTCCCTTGGTTATAGTTTAAATATATTAATATAGTTAGACAGTTAAGGTTATTGAATTTCTGTCCTTCCATGAGTGTATTTTCAACTAGGCCTTTAAATTCATTAAAGATTGGAATGTCCTTTTTATAAAATGAATGCAGTTATTGCTTTTAATTCTAACATATTCAATACGTTTCAGAAAAAATACAAACCATGGGGAAGTATTAAAACAAATTCATGAGAAGTGAAATAAATTTACAAATGTATCTTTACTTGGTGTTAATTTAATTGTACAGTATTGAACAAAAAATTCAATTACGTCTTAAAAGTATAATGGACTAATCATTTTTGGCTAAGGTCTCTTATTTATAAATATAATTTAGGAGGCCGTGAGTGATGTGAACAAAGTTGAATTTTGTTTGCCATGAACTTCTGGCAGAATATGGCCTGTTTTGAGAACAGAATGTTTACCTTGATTTTTATGGCTTTTGTATTTTCATGGAGGGGAGCAGTTTGAATTAAATCAGGCATGTATTTAGGAGGAAGGGTTAGTGTTTGGAATACATTATAACAAATACTTAATGATAAATGGATTGACAGAGTAAAAGAGATTAATAAATTATAGCTAGTATTTTTCCTTGCATTTTGTTTACTAATATTGAAATATTTCTGAAAGCTGGAGTATCTTCTTTAAGTTTTAATATTGTGATATAATGGATGTGTTCATAGGAACCACATCCTTGTTGGCATGCTTTGCTGTTTTATATTCACTGAAAAATTAGTAATAAGAAAGCTTTCTCCTGATGAAATTACTATCTCCCTCATTCTTTTCTAGTCTTCTAAAATTAGTACTAAATACCAGAATGTATAATATATGGCGGTAACGTATTTCAAATGTTGTTTTAGATTAACTACATTGAGAAATTATTCTGCATTAGATGTAGAATTTTATTTTGATATTAGGTTTGCAGAATTAATTGTTTGTGTCACTAAGGTCAAAATAGTTGCTAAAAACTTGATTGCTTTACAGGGTAGATTTGAGCTTGCATTTTGAGCATTCATTAAGTCAGATAATCTTTCTGA
>NC_080070.1:36257975-36425475 GCF_949987535.1 Balaenoptera acutorostrata | reverse complement strand
AATAATACAAAAATACACCAAAATCAAATATATACACTATTTCTAATGTGGAATTGTGTAATGAATGCTTAAAATGACAGTTTACAAAAGCAGTGCCCAAACACAGTCCCCGGTGTTGAGGGCATGATGCACTTCACATTTAACCAGCAATTGCACTGAAGAGGATCCTGTGGGACCATATCAAGTTTCCCATTGATTTCAATGGAGAATAATATTGCTGGCTTTTTTTTGTCATATGTGGAGATCCTCACATGACAACATCTTTACTATGTATTGTTAAAATGCACACATTCTTCTTTATATATTTATGTGGTTGAAGATAAGCAGTAGCAAAGATAAATTAGTGTTCAAAATCATTACAACTGACTTCAAATATAACAATTGAAGTGCTTCTCTTTTAGTGTTTTTTCAACTCATACTAAAACATATCTAACGTGGGATAATTAGTTTTGTGTACTATATTGGAAAAATGAACAATGCAGATGCAAGATACCAGGTGAAATGCTTCATGATAAATTTAGGTGATAATTACCATTAGGAAAAAAAAGGTTATAATGTGGTTTTCTAATTTTTCAAAAATATATATTTCCTATTTATTAAAACATGTACTGATACAGATAATAGAAAAATTAATTAATAAAATTTCACCTGCATGTTGTACCTGAATTAAATCAAGCACGTCCAAATCATTCTATGTGGCTTTAGCACTAAATATATTTTTTTCCTAATTTGTATTGTTTGTGTAGAGAGATAAAGAGATGAGGGGTTTAGTGATGACAATTTATGATAAAAATCTGATCAGATGTAGTTTTATTATGTAATTTTTCTTTTCTTATAGTAGAGCAGCCTGTTTCGTTAAGGAAAATAATAGGATGTAAAAAACAGCTTCTTGGTAAAAAGCCCTATTCAACTGGTATTTCCAAATTTTAATGCCTTCCGCAAATATGTATTAGCTGTCTCACAGATTTTGTAAAAACCTCCTGGAATGGTTTTCTGACGTATGTACTCAATCCTTAGAAATTACTTGTAATATTATTAATAATAAAATACTAAGGTCATTCTTTTCAGTTAATATGTTCACTTTGAGGAAAAAGCTTTCTGCTGCCCCTTGAAATTTCACGTAGCCCATGGACTGTCCACTCCCTCCCTTCTCATTACAGTGTCCAAAATGTCCCACCTCATATGCAAAACTCTGCTCTGTAACTAAATAAACACTCTAGTAATGTCCTCCTCACAGAAATTGCCTCAGGTTGAATTGTGGATACAGAATTCAGAAATCTGTATCTATTCATTCACTAGGTTCGACGAATATGACCCAGTCTCTTTTCACTAATTGTTGAAAAAGCTGATGAAAATATTCTCCCAGCTTTCAGTGTAGAAGACATTCATGCTGTGACAGAAGTAGATGTGCCGTGAGGGCTCGGAGAAGAGGTGGGAGTGATTCAGCCAGCCTGGCTTGTCTGGGAAGATTTTCGGAAAGACATTTTAATTGGGTCATGAAGATAAAGGGGGGAATCAATGGGCAGAGGAAGGGGAGGAGGGATTCTAGGTAGAAGGAAAAGGGCACACAAAGACAGGAAGCTGTGCAAAAGCACAAAATATTGGGGACCATTCAGTGTTTTGATGCACCTCATTCAAAGACTAGGTAGGCAAGATCTAATTCTGGAGGACCTTGTTTGTTATGCCCAGAAGTTTTGACTTTCATTCTCAGGTGTTGAACAGCCACTGAAGATTTTTTCAGTTAGAAACATGATGGCAGATACGTACTTTAGAAAGACAATTTTATCACAGTGTGGCCTAGGTACAGGCAGTGCAGAAGACGAAAAGGAAACAAATTTAAGATGTAGAGTCAATAATACTTCAATTGGATATGGTCCACGAAGCACTGGGAAGAATTAGAAAACAAGTCTGGGGTTTTGAAAAATGATCGAGAATTAAACTACTTGAGTTCAATGCTGATTAATAGCTAGGTGGTCTTGGGCTAATCAATTAACCTAAGATTCATTTTCTTTATGAACTAGAAGGAAAAATAACTAATAGGATTATTTTAGGGGTTAATAAAGTTATGCTTATAAAATGCTTAGCACGTTTATTAATCTATTCAACAAATATTTAATGAATGCCTACTAGGTATTAGGCACTTCGCTAGCAGATAAAATATGTAGCAAAAACTGATATCAGGTTCTTGCCTTCATGAAACTTACTATCTAGCAGGGTATATAGACACCAAATAATCACGTACATAAATGTAAAATTGTAACTGTGACAAGTACTTCAAAGGAGATAAGAAAGTCACTTTAAGAGCATAAATAGAGATAACAATGGTGGTGAGGTGTCAAGGAAGGCTTGAGGATTTGAATGAGTAGAAATTAATCAGGTAAAAGTAGGAGTAAAGAGGGTATTTCTGTACTCTGTCAAATAATAAACATATAGATAAATAGCAGCCAATTATTAGAAAATACAGATTCATTATTTTTTTTTTTTTAAACTAATAGCTACTTTATTTATTTATTTATTTATTTATAGCTGTGTTGGGTCTTCGTTTCCTGCGAGGGCTTTCTCCAGTTGCAGCAAGCGGGGGCCACGCTTCATCGTGGTGCGGGGGCCACTCTTCATTGCGGTGCGCGGGCCTCTCACCATCGTGGCCCCTCCCGCTGCGGGGCACAGGCTCCAGACGCGCAGGCTCAGTAGTTGTGGCTCACGGGCCCAGTTGCTCCGTGGCATGTGGGATCTTCCCAGACCAGGGCTCGAACCCGTGTCCCCTGCATTGGCAGGCAGATTCTCAACCACTGCGCCACCAGGGAAGCCCCAGATTCATTATTTTGTTTAGCTTTAGCTTATCATTTTATTTCCTATACCTTTGGAACAGGAATTGATACATTAGTAGGATAGCGTCCACAAATGGTCCTTAGGTTTAGACTGATTATTGAAGAAAACTGGTTTTATGAAAACATGCTCATTCATTACTCACAATGCAGTGCTATGCAATCAATCTTTAATTTATTGACCTTTTTGATTTTTCACTTATCTCTTGTATAATATTCACTGTTTGTGGACCGAAGGTTATCTTATTGTGGTTGCTTTTCAGTGTTTATTGATACGTATTACATTGTTATTAGAAGTGGTTTGTGTGTGATTCTGAGTGTCTCTTTGTTTTCATCTAAATTTCCTAAATCTTGTGTTATTATGAGATGCAGAATATGACATTAAAATATACATTTGTAGCTTTTAAAAATATTCGTATTACTGAGCCAGCAAGTGTTTCCCAAGTCTACCCAGTGTACCTGCAGGACGTGATGTAGATAACCATTACATTTTTTAATAGTTTACTATTATTATGGGTGCATTACTTCTCCTTTGTTAAGAAATCATATCTGCAACAACTGATTGCAGTTCTTCCACAGGGTCTTCCAAGCAGGCATCTTGTATAGTATGGGGATAAGAACAGGTCCTATCTCACAAGACTATTGTGAGGATTAAGTGACTTAAATAGATTAAAGGAATGTCCTATATGGTAAGTGCTCAATAAAAATTAGCTGTAAGAATGGCTGGTCAATTATGGGTCAGTTACACTTGCCTCTTGAACACCACGGAGGTAATCCACCTGTAACTTGTGGTCAGCCCTCCATCCCTGCAGTTGCTCCAAATCCTGGGATTCAACCAATCACGGATCATGTAGTACTGAGGTATTTACTATTGAAAAATACCTGTCTAAGTGGACCTGCACAGTTCAAACCCACTTTTTTAAAGAGTCAACTGTATTGCCAGGTAATAAAAGGCTTTTTCTTTATATAATCCTTACATTGTCAAGTGTGCAAGTACCCTGATCAAACTGCCTGAAGGAAGAGAAATAGTTCCCTTTACATATCACTCCATGTCCCTGTAGACCTATAGACCACGTGCCCAGGCCTGCTCTGGTGGAGCCTCTGCTATTCTATAGATACTCTAGATCTACTCAGTCGAATTCAGTAGCCAGTAACCAATCACAGGTGGTTATTGAGCACCTAAAAGTGGCTATTCTGAAATAAGATGTACTATAAATGTAAAATACCCACTGGATTTAGAAGACTTAGTACGAAAGGAAGAATGTAAAATATCTCACTAGTAATTTTAATACTGATCCATGTTAAAGTGATAATATTTTGGAATATATTGGGTTAAATAAAATATATTATTATTATTTTAAATATTTATTTATTTATTTATTTTTGGCTGCGTCGGGTCTTAGTTGTGGCATGCAGGATCTTCTGTTGCGGTGCGCGGCTTCTCTCTAGTTGTGGTGAGTGGGCTCCAGGGCACCAGGACTCTGTAGTTGTGGCACGCAGGCTCACTAGTTGTGGCGCGTGGCTTAGTGGCCCTACGGCATGTGGGATCTTAGTTCCCCGACCAGGGATTGAACCTGTGTTCCCTGCATTGGAAGGTGGATTCTTAACCACTGGACCACCAGGGAAGTCCCAATAAAATACATTATTAAAATAAATTTCACATTTTTAAAATCTTTTTTAATGTGGCTACAACTGCATTTAGAATTGCATATGTGGTTCACATTATATTTCTATTTGACATCACTAGTCTGCAAGGCCTTGGAGTGAAGTGTGGGGCATTGTAGCTTCATTTGGGCCTAGAATCAATTCTCTTATTCTAGTTATGTACGGCTCTATCAGAAATCTTACGTACAACCACAATCTAATTCTCTGAAATGGCCCAAATTTGAATGTGTTTTGTTGAGTCTCCTGCTCACATGTCTCCTATAAAGCAAAACGAGGGCCTCTTGAAAGGTACTGATATGTGTCACCAGTCAGGTACTAGTGCTATGTTTTAGTAATAAGGCATATGGTGGGAGGTGTTATGAGATTTTAAACTGTGATAGTCACATATCTGCTTAATTCAGAGAGAGGAGAAAACCTATATGCCTATATTTAAAGTCACAGGATCCTATATATAAGCTCAAATAGAAATATTTAGTTTGTGAAATAAAAATATATTCATTACTACAGCTACTTTTGAAACAGAGAGTGGTATAGAAAGTGAATATATGGATGTTTTGTTGGTCAGGATAATGTCACTATGTAGAATTTTTTCCACTGATGTCATTTAGCTCATTTCAAAGAGAAAGTTGCTGAAGAATAATTTGAATTTAAAAGCTGTGCACACAAAATTAAATCTCTTTAAGACATATCTTTATGATCTTTAGATATTGCTCTCCATTATTCTGGTCTTAGATGCCCAATGTAGAATATAATACTTAAATCATCAAACAAACACCCTTTGTAGCCTAATCAGTTGCTATCCATTTACTACCAGAGTATTAAGACTAGCAAGTACAGCTTAACTTTAAAACACAAAAACGGGAGGTGTTCATGTGACCTGAAGAGGAGATGTTGTTTGATATCTCTTTTTAATGTGAAAATAGTTGAAGAAATCTAAGATGTGAATATGTTATTATTTCAGTGAAATTAATACTTTTCAAAAGACAAATTACCTTGGTAGAAATTAATATATTCTATTTTTTATCTGTGAGGTCATATGACCTGGGGATCCACTCTCTTGTATTTAATTTTTCTTGTACCAGTATGACCTTGGAAAAGTCAATTTGGTTTTTTGGGCCTCAGTTTTCTAACATGCAAAATGAGTAGGTTAGATTGAAAAATCCCTCCCACCTTCAAAATTCTAGAATTTCATGATTCTACTATGTTGGAATCAACTTATGCTGTTGTAAAAGTATCTCACTCTTACTGTGTGAACAAAGGCATGTTACATAACCTTCCAAAGCTTCAATTTTTTCACCTATAAAGAAGCTAAAGCTTTACATGTTTTGGAGGTTGGAGCTGCATATGAATGGTTTTCAAATTCAGAGGCCTCTAGTTGATTTATCATTAATTCCAATTACTCGTGACAGAAAATACCACTCAAATGACATCATGGTATTTAAATTTAGATGTGATACTATGGCAACAATAAATATTATTGTGTTAGTTTTAAAATTATCATAAAATATTATTTTGTAATACTAGCTTTATAGTTTAACTTCGGTTATAAATGTCCAGTAAAGACTGTTGTTTTGTAATAAATGGATCTTCTCACCTCCAAAGTTACCAGCATACTTAGATACCTGTCTTCAAGTAATTATAATAAGGGAAACTCATATTCATGTCTTTTAACAGTTTCTAGAATATTTTTAGCACATTAATAAAGTGTTTTGGACAGTTCTGTGAGGTAGGTAGCTATTATTATCCCCATTTTACAGATGAGAATATTGATACTCAAAAACCACCTGTCCAAAATCACATTGAGAGTCAGACTCAAAATCAAGCTTTCTAACCCTAAACCCTATATCCTATCAAAGACAGTACATTCCCATCATTATTATTTCATAGGAGATTTCATAGTTACTTAAATAATTAAGACATTTATTTACAATGCATATCGTTTTCTCAATAAAATTCCATCATTGTGATTAAGACATATCCCTCTTTGGGCGACACTATAGTACGTGAACAAAGACTTTAGATTTAATTTCTATATAGCCAGCCTCTTCACCGATTTCTGTGATCCACCTCATACTATGGAAATTACTTGTTCCTAAAGTCCTTATTAGGTTATTATTAAGTGATTTCATAGTTTTAAGTTATTGGCATAGTGTTGGATATTTTGTATGAGGAGGTATGTTCGGAGACAGAAAATGACCCTTTCAATTAATCTATTTTAAAACTCTCGTATAACTATCTAAAATATTATATTTACTTAAATTTGGTTTTATTTTTATATGGCTTTAAACAAGTGATGCACTCGATAAAATTTAGAAGTCCTTAATGTAGAAGTCATAATATTTATTAGTGAGTTTGCCATGCATCATCCATAGCTCTTCTATAGAGACTAAGCTTGATGGCCTAGTATTCACCAGCACTACCTATGCTAACAAATAACAGTAATGATTACAATCATAATTTATCACCATTTTCAGTTGCTAGAAGTGCTTTAAGAGCTTTGACTACCTGAAGTTCCCAAAATTGAAGTGTTTGAACATCACAGTTCATCAATTTTGTTAAATTATCCTCTCATTACAGAGTTATTATTTGAAGACACAGTCTAGTTATGGTATAAAACTGAAGAGAATGATAACGTATGTATGTCTAACATATGTCAAACAATGCTAAGAAATGTTTTCAAAAAAGTGGCAATAAAATAGTAGTAGAAATTTTAAGTAACACCTCAACTATAGAGGAGAATTAATTTGAGAAGCAAGAAAGAATGGAAGAAGGAAAGAAAGATGGAAGGGATGAAGAAATTTCTATTGTGATCTATAATAATTTAAGAAACTCTTAGAAAATTGGACCTTTGATATTGAAATATGTTAAGGCAAGATACAGAGGCTTGGGCAGATTACTGCCCCAAAATAAAATCGATCATTTTATTCATCCTAACTCCAACCAGTATCCTGGCTTTTATCCATGTATGTATAAGCAGTAAAACTAGTCACTGTGATAGTTACAATAATGATTAAAGAGCTGACATATGCACAGCTTAAATCCTAGCTCAAGAATCACCAACAATTGTTAAATAAATAATCACAAATTTTTTAAAAATGGCTGCTATCAGTTGATCATACATTCATCTCTTTCAAATATATTCTATCCAAATAAAAAATATGGTTCTTTAAAATTTGTGATAACACGGAATATATAAAGAAATTTACAACTCACTAATAAGACAGACAACCCAATTTAAAAATGAATAAAATATTTGAGTAGCCATTTTACCAAAAAATATATGAATGGGAAATAAGCACATGCTAAGATGCTCAACATCATTAGTCATTAGGGAAGTGTAAATTGTAACCGGTATGTTATGCTTCTTCACTCACTACATACTCATTAAAATTGTTGTAATAAGGAGGACAGATAATAGCAAGAATAAGGAGAAACAAGAACCTGTATACAGTTCTGGTG
Source organism: Balaenoptera acutorostrata (assembly GCF_949987535.1). NCBI lineage: Eukaryota > Metazoa > Chordata > Mammalia > Artiodactyla > Balaenopteridae > Balaenoptera > Balaenoptera acutorostrata. Next base: position 36,417,526 of record NC_080070.1, on the reverse strand, counting down.
GCAATGTGAAATGGCACAATCGCTTTGGAAAACAGTTTGGCAGCTTCTTAAAAAGTTAAGCATACATGTACTATATAATCCAGTAATTCCACTCTTTTGTATTTACCCAAGAGGAAGAAAACATACATACACACAAAGACATTTATACAGATATCTGTAGTAGCATTATCTATAATAACCAAAAGTAGAATCAACCCGGATGTCCATCAGCTGGTGAATGGATAAGTACTACATAACCAGAATACTATTCAGCAATAAAAAGGAATGAAATACTGATATAGGCTGCAACATATATGGACCTCAAAAACATTTTGCTAAGTGAAAGAAGCCAGATATTTTATAATTCCATTTATATGAAATGTCCAGAAAAAGCAAATCGATAAAAACAGAAATATTAGTGGTTGCCTGGGACCAGAAGTAGGAAGCAACTGTGACTGCAAATGGGTAAAAGGAAATGTTTGGAGTGATGGAAATGTTCTAAAGTTGGATTGTGGTAGTGGTTGTACAACTCTAAATTTCCTAAAAACACTGAATTGTACCTTAAATTGTACTCTTAAATTGGGTGAATTTTATGGTATGTAAATTATACCTTAATACAGCTGTTTAAAAAAGGATGCTTAAAAAATGGTGACACCACGTAGTATTTTTTTTATGTCACTGGGACCAAAGATGGAATTCGCACTTCTAGTACATGATCTAGTGACATTCTGTGTGAGTGGATTAAAGCAGAGTGAGGGCCTGAAACTGCAATTCCAAGTGTAAAGAGTTCCAAGTAAGAATATCAGAAGAGCAAAGAACGGCTTTTAAGGTAGTCCTTTGGGTTCGTTCCATTGTTCTTACCAACATCCCTGTTGTAGATGAGACAATGAAATGCATGTCATGTGACCAGTAAAGTACACACACTGTCCAGTGTTCTGAAACTTTCCACAGTAGTTTCAAATAAGTTGTGTACTTTATGTGTAAACAGTCAGTAGACAAAATACGCGTCGTTTTGACAGTATTTACAAACAATTCTCATAGATCTATAATAATAAAGGATAGGAAAGACTAAGAATAAAATTAATGTTTTATGTCTTGTATTATCTATTTTTTACTCATGCTTTATGTCTCCAGCTAGAGAATGTAAGATGTTTGAGGCCAGCACTCAAGCATATATCATTTATCTTTCTATCCTTAAAAGAACCTACTGTCACTATACACGCCAAGTGGTCAGTAGTCATCCTATGTATAGTTGTTGCTGAATAGTGATTATTAAACACACAGGAGAACTCTCTGTGCCTGATTCTGGCTCTCAGTTCAATATCCCTCTTTGAAATCTAACCAGGAGACAGACAAAGGCTGAAAAACAGAGCATTTAATTGTTCATGGATTAGGAGCTGGCAAAACATGGACTGATATCCCGTTAATACTGTGTCAAATTGAGTCTCTCAATTCTTTAAATCACCACACCTTTATAGCACTTGGTGATAAAGCCTCACTTAGTATTATGCTAAACTCCTTTCAGCCATGTTAATAATTTCCCCTCCTCAAGACAGACTCTACCATTCCTTTCTCACTGGTACAGCTTTGTTCACTGGTTACATGAATTATTTTCTGAAATAATTACTGTGTCTTAATACAATCTTGCAAGCACTGACATCTCCAGGATGCATCAAATTATACTTAGATAAATTGCATGTACAATTCTGAACTGAGAACAAGTACTCAAAAATACATTTATAACTAGTAAATATATAATACTTATTTTTAATATTGATGACTTTATCTGTATATTTCAAGTTCTCTGCAACTATTACTTTTATACTCAGGAAAATAGACATTTAAAATAATCAGTTTAGTCTGTGTGGTTAACATGTACTGCATGATTACAGTTAATGTTTAAAAATTTTTTACAAAACAAAGAATGGGAAAACTATGTTAATAGTAGCTATTTCTGGGTAACCAAGCTTAGGGTAATTTTTTTTTCTTCTCCATTTTTGAATCTCTACAATTATCATATATTCTTTATTTTAGACAAAAATTACACTTAATTTAAAAGAAGAAAATAGTTTATTCCTTTAGAAGCTCAATTAGCACATAGAAAACAAATTTCTATTTTTTTGGAGCCATTTTTTTTTCTACTCAGCTATTTCAATTAAGATAAAAGCTCACTCAAAACTGTAAGAATTGCTAAAATTTATACCTCATACATTTCTATAGCTATGAAAATCCCACCAACAGCATCTTTGGGGATCAAATATTATTTAGCTGACACTGCTGTACTTTGGATTATCTGTACTTGTTAACTAAGGCAAGCCTTTGGCATTTCTTAGAACTATTTGAAGAACTGAAGAAGCTTATTAAGAAAATGAGTTTGTGCTTTTTTATTCTCTGTAAATAACAAGAGATTTGCTGTAGGCGTCACCCTTAGAAAAGGGTGACCCTTTTCTAAACAAGACATAAATTGGCCTTCAACAGTATGTAACTTAGGATCATTTCCAACTTCACAATTAATTTCCTTTTATGTCTGTTTTTAGTGTGCTTTGTTTCTAATTGAGAGTCCAAATTTTTATTTTATTTAAAATTAAAGAATGTAGACGAAACAGCTGAGCTGTTCCAAAGCCAAAACTATGTTTTTTGTCTTACTTTGTGGGCTACCAACTAGTTTTCAACTATGTAAATGGTCTTCTAAAATGACAGAAAAATTGCAGATTAGGTAGATTGAGATAAAGTATCAAAATAATAAGCTCCATTTAATCATGTGAATTTTGTTGAAAATTTTGTTAATAAAACGATTTCTACAGTTTTCAATTTAAGCTTTACATTATTACATAAGAATATACAAAAATTATAATGGAAAAAAAAATTATAATGGTTTATATTACCATAACCCTAGTGTTCTTAATGCTTACATGGGTATTGTATCTGTGTATTAGTATTTCTCAAAAAGTTTAAGAAATCACCTTCAGAAAACATACACTATAAGTGCATAATACTCCATAAGGTTATTAAGAAGTTTTTCCCTTCTAACCACTAGTCTCACTCAGTTGTAGAGAACCTGTGTGTGAAATGCAATAGCCAATTTGCAGTTAATTAGAAATTAATTAATTGTAATTAGAAATTCACATTTCATACTGACCCATAATGTATTCTAGATTAAGCATCAATATGTAATACAATGAATTTAACATGATTTGGGGGCTTTTTTAAATTAAGAAGATTTAAATCATAAGTTTAATATTTCTCAGAGCACTTTTAGCATCATCTGAAAATGTGTAGATTTGTATTATAAACATTTTTATTCCCAAATTTCTTCAGAGGATGTCAAAGTGTTTATAGGCATTGATAATTTAATTGCAGTTCTAAGGTCCCTGCAAAACAGGATTAGAAATGTTACATCATCAAGTTATTTGGTGAGATTCTCATTTGCCCCTGAGGTACTTTTTGTAATTATACTACCATAATTAAATATACTATATATCTTTATCATTCATTTATTCAACATTTATTATGTAGTCAATTTTTGACACTGTTAAGGAGCTTATGTATAGACAGCAAATAAATCAGCAAAAATATCTTCACCCTTGGAGTTCATAGTCTATTAATATTAAATATATGAAAATGAGTCTTTTGTTAATGGAAAATAACAAGAGGGATAAACAATAAAACTAGGAGGCCACAATTGGAAAAAAAAAAAAAACCAACTAATTTCCATATAACTATTCTTTGTATCCTCTTTAAATGAAGCAAGACTAAGATATTTCCCTTTAAAACCTACCCCCTATTCAGATATGCAAATAAATAGATCCAAAGTAAAATAAAAATTGAATTAACAGCAGTGTTCTAATTTAATGATCTCATAATCCCTGCAATGTTTTTGGTTCAACTCTGTTTAGATATCTTCTAGCATGTCAAACTCACCACATCCCAAGTGGAATCATCATTCTGTCACCCAAATGACTTCTCTTCCATTGCTTCCTGTTTCTTTAAATGGCGCTGTAGTCCACCTCACTAATGAAGAAAGAAGTCTAGGATTGTTATCTCATCTCTCTTCTTCAGTCTCCAAATTCTGTCTCCAAATCTGTTGCCAGTCATTTCCAATTGTAGTTCATAAATATCTTTTGATTTTGTCTGTTTCCCATTGTCCAAATTGCCATCATCTATGCTACCCTCCTCCTCTTATCTAAGGGCATCAATACCCTTTCCCATCTGGTTTTCCCTGGATAGCCAGATATTTTTGAAATCCAAGTTTGACCGTGTCATTTCCCTTTCTCCTGGGTGTTTCTGGTTGATACTTGGAATAAAAGTCCATCAGGCATGGCATGACAGGGCCCCTCCTGATCTACCTGTCTCTCCAGCCTCATTCATCCCTTGGCTTGCCCTGTGCTCCCACTGCCCCAGCCACACTGAACCTCTTTCCGCCGTCCCAGTTAACCAAGTTCTCTCCTGCCTTCCTCAGACCATTTAATAAACATTTCTCTGGATCACATGCACACCACATTAAAATTTTCCTCCTGTCTTCCAGCCCTCTAACCATTCACCCTTAACAAATGGAATTTCTACTCGTCTTTCAAATCAGAGATTTAAAGTCATTTCAGGGAGGCCTCATCCATCTGCCTCCCACCCACACACAAATACATGCCCACTGTGAGTCGATTCCCCCTTTTACAACATTCAGGGCATATAATTATTTGTTTCCTATCCATCTACTCGGGTAAGGACCATTTCTCTGAATCCTATTGCAAGATTTTGCCCACTGTAGATGCACAATAAATTTTGTTGAAGGCAAATGAATGAATGCATCTGAGAGCTAGAATGAAACTTTTCAGAGTGATTTACAGCAGATGAAGAAAAAAATTTTTTAAGGTAGATTAATCTTCACAAAGTATTTCATAAGAATCTGTTGAATCTGTTCACTGTTACTTATAGATTGAGTATTAAATATATTTTAAATAAGCTCATTACAATGTTCATATATGTATGTTGTGAACTTGGAGGGGGAAAATACCTTCAAAACCCATTATTGGTAATTTTATGATTTGTATTTTAGTTGTAAATGTTGTGGCATGGTATAAGTAGATGAGAAAAGCAGTCTCTGGCAAATGGGAATGGTTAAGAGTATAAAGAAAATCAAAATCTGATTTTAAAAATAACTACCGATATTAATAAAATCCAAATGGATTTCTTGCAAATCTGGTAAATAAAGATGGGTTTTGAAGCTTAGACTTTATATCTCCTTTGATTCATGAGCTAATTTTCAAAGCTGAGTTATAAGCTTTAGTTTATATTGTACCTGAGGCGCAGGCAGACTCATGCAATAGCTGCACTTCAAGTGTCACTATAATATAGTAAATGTAATAGAATTACATTTAAATAACGTAAAAAATCTAATTTAAACAGGGGAAAATGAAATTTAAAGTTGAAGTTAATGCCTTTTTCAGCTCCTGATGTTGTCCTTTCCCGCTATAGACCCATAGTGGTGCCACTAGTCTTTTCATGTTAATATTTGGTAGTACAGAACAGCTTTAGAGAAATATATAATTAATTAGGCACTCTACTCTCTAAATAAGAAATGATCATCTGACAAACAGCTTTAAATAAGGTAACATATGTCATTTGTAAGGAGAAACTTGGCATTTGATTACCACCAACCTGTAAATTCCTGACTTCTCCTTATAGTTGTAATTTTGTGTTTTTGAGGTGAATTGTATTTTACAGCACAATGACTGGACTGTTAAACTTTTAGAAGCAGAACAAGATAAAAATTTTTTAAGTTTAGGAGAAATAACTGGAATAGAATATTTTTATGTATATTTATTTAAAAATTAGAAAACTACAGTGAAAAATTTTAATAGACAAAAAGCAAGTTTAGTAGTCTCAACAAATATTTTAATAAAAAAGTGTTTTACTTTCTTTTCAACTTTTCAGGCTCCAGTTTCCTCATTTCTAAAATGGAAATAGTAATAATATCATCCTCGTAGGAGATGTGTGGGAACCAAATGAGTTATTGTATATAAAGGATGTACAACAGTGTTTGACACATGTTAAAAATCATCGATATCTGTTAGCTATCACCATCATATTTACATTATTTAAAAATATATTTTAGGGAATTCATACAAATGAAAGTTTCCTTAAGTGGATAGAAGTTCTAAAAATATCAAGGTTAAGTACGGCGCTTATACTTGGCAATAAAATATAGCTTTATAATAAACTAAAATGTATAAAACATTGTATTAATTTACTTTAAAATTGAAAATCTAAACAATGCTTTATTTCCATAAATGTAAACTTTTACTTTATCATTGTATTGAAATGTAGTTAAGAAACAGTGTAAAGCACACTTGTAACTGCTCCTCTCTCCCTCTCGCAAAACACAGTTCTAAATAAGAACATTTTTTCCTACTAAACAGATGAGTTTTGGTGTTACAAGTGCGTAGCGTGTATGGGTTATTCTATGAAACTGAGTCGTGGACTGTGAAAACAGATTTCCCTTCAGCCATCGTATATCACCATTTCTTCTCTTTTTTAAACAGAACCTTGAGTACTCACCAGTGTTCTGACTTGCAATACAGTTTTAGTCTCTGCTCTGCCAGTGATATAAGTATTTACTTCAGCTCCCTAAGTTTAATTGGTTATAACCTCAACCCATATGTCTCTATCTGTATTCAAAATTTCTATATGCCTTCTAAATTGCTGTATATATTTACCTGTATTTTATTGTTTGATATAGGTAAATCTAGATGAACAGAAATGACTAATTTTTTCACGTTGCAAAAAAAATCTTTACCTTACAAATAAATCCACATTAATGTCATTATTATTCTATTAAGGAAGCCCTCTGGTTCATTAAAAATACAATTCATTTTTACCACATCCAGGTATATGTTTAGGTATTGAGTTGCAAGTTAACATGAAATTAAATTTGAGACTATTTTGCCCAATTCCAGAAATGTTAGATTTTTAAGGTAATTGCAAATGTTCAGATTTGCATTAAATTATTCATTTGCAAATATCAATAAGCTTTGTAAGCAAACTTTAGCTTTAAAACTCAATTCCATTAGGGTGATATGACTGTTTCAGGTTTTTGATACACTTAACCATAAGTATACGTCCTCTCTGTGTGTACAGTTTTCTTTGAAACACTAAAGCAGGCTTGGCTTACTCAGGGAAGCTCTGAGATGCTTGATGTGAAGGATTTGTTCTTTAGACACACACGAAAATTGCAGTTGTGTTGGAGATCGGATATGAGAGTGATGAACTTAAGCCTGTGTACAACATTAGTATTAAAGGTTGTCTGGATTTTAAAACAGATAAGAACAGGTCAAAATTAAAATACATAGCTAGAGGGAGAGGGGCAAATTTTATTGAAATGTGGGTATATACTTTCTTTTTCTGTTCAAGCAGTACTGTGGAATTCTTTGGAAATTTGTGTGTTAATCTCTGAAAATGACAGGTGTCAGGGGTCTTTTGTGATGCACATTCAGAAAAGTTTCGGTCAAGAGGTCATATTGTCAGGAGGTGTTAGTCAGTAACCCTGTCTCCTGTGGAATTTGCCTTGTTTGAAGTGTTTCCAAAGCAATATATTTTGTGTAATGCACATCAGTTAAATAATGTGTTTGGGAACAGCTTTACATGGAATACAAAGCTAAGAGAATTCCTTGTGATAAAAAAAAACCCAACTATTGCTCCTTTTGAGCACAATGAAACTCCTCAAAGTACATTGGGGATATATAGTTAGACAGAGAACATGAATTCAGGAATCACATTAAATAATTAAAATAAATACTTATGACTTTCTGAACCTTTTGTTGTTAATGTCTTAGCTCATTTAAAATACAAGGTTGGTTTATTCATTTTTTAAAGATGAGTATCATTTTAAGATAAAAGTTATTTTTTAAGTGAGAAAAGTTTACTCTTAAAACATGTCATATTTTTAAAATATTTTAAAATACAATCTGATAAAAGGTCTCAAGGTTTATTTTATAACCGTCAACTAATGTATCTATTTTCTACCTATAACTAAATTTTGAGATTAAATAAAAATGGAAAATATTGATAACCACAGATTTTCCACAGCAGAATGTGGGAAGAACTTTAATGCTTGCTCTTTCAAGTGATACTGTGCTGTCAGAGAAATAACAGACTTTCAAAATGATCTCTTGACACACTTATATTTGGTGAGATAGAAAGCAAATATATTGGGTTTAAAGTGGACAGATTTGGGTGTGAATTTTACCTTCACCAATGAATAGCTATTGACCTTGAGCTAGTGACTTAACCTCTCTGATCCTCAAATTATTGTTTGATGAAATGAGTATAGTACCATCTACTCCAAAGGGATGGAGGAATTAAACAAGTAGAAAATGCCCAACAATCCCTGCAGTACACACTCATTAAATGGTCGTACCTTGCTCTTCTCCTTATCACCAAGAAAAGAAGTCTCTCCCTCTCATCCTTCCTTCAGTTATTCATTCATTTTGTTCAGCTTTAATATATCGGAATTAACAAAACAGATATAGTGGTTGTCTTCTTTGGGCTTACAACCCAGTGAAGGAGAGAGGTATGTCACATACCTAGCACAATATTTGTCTTATGATAGCAGCTTAATACATAAATAGAAAGAGTAGTCAATTACAAGTTGCAATAAGCGCTCTAGATAAAAACAATAAGGTGAATGTGAGAAAATGACATTTAAGCTAAGAGAGAAAGATGATTAGGAGCTATCAGGAGCAAAATGGTAGCAAGAGAGGTGTGTTTGGGGGGCAATCAAGCGTTCAGTTTGGACATGAAATATCTGTATAAAATCCAAATGGCAACATTAAACAAGCAATTTATTATATAAGTCTAATAATTAGAATTCAGTCATTATCTGAACGAATCCTAAGTCTTTTCTCTAGGAAAACTTTTATTCCTGCTTTGTTAAATTCTGAACCTGAATTTTGGCTGTATATTTGCCATTGATTTGTAGTGTTATAGCTAGGTTATACCTGATTTTTTAATGCAGAATAATACATTTAAGTGTAATTGTTAACCTTCTGCCTTCCATATTTCTGTTCCATAACTAAAATCTGAGTTCCTCACATGTTTTTTTTTTTTCCTAACCCCATTGCAACTTCACTCATCTCTGGTTCTTTTTGATAGTCTAAATTCTAATTTTTTTTCAGATATCCTTCATATAAATAAAGTTCTCAGGCAAATATTGTGTCCTATAAGGGTTTAGTTACTACAAACCATAGTAGATGGGACATTTCTTGGTGTTGATATTTGGTATTCTCTCCATATATACAATAATCATAGGTAAACTTTTAATACCATAGTGTCATATTTACGTACAGGTCAGATCGTTTTGGTTTCTTCCTGGCTGTTAGCCTTTGTGATATATTTCTCCTTTTTCATTTTTCCTTAAATGGATATTGCCAGTATCCCGCTTGAACTTCTTTCTTCAGACACCACCCTATAAGCCTCTTCAGATTGACAGTGAGCCACTGATTCAAACCAGTGGCTCACCATATTAGCCACATACCGCTTAACAAAAAATCTTATTGGCAAGACAATCAGATAAAGTTGAATAAAAGAATTCACACACATCTGGGTATATTATGTTTCCCGACTCCAGGACATTTGTAAATGCATTTCTCTGTCATAGAAAAAACTTATTATGATGTGCTTCGTGAAATCCAGAAGAGGGTAACTCATGTTATCTTTATTAGAGGTTTGAAAATTGATTGATTAGCATGATCTATTCCAGTGACTTCTCTAAGAAAGTTATGCTTACTTTCAAATCTGGAGCAGTGTCTCTTTAAGATGATCAGTTAAGTCTTAGATAAAGCCTGCTTTCTAGTCTTTCGCAGTGAAGGCATTTTACCTCTCTCAAATTTTTGAAAGATGTAGTTGAAGGCAAAGGTATGAATCAAGATACTATTTAAGTAGTCTACAATGTGTGTCATCTTGCTGATCTGAGTATGAAGAGCTTTTAAAAATGATCCTTAATAAATGACTTTGGCATTTTTGCTTGGTTTCTACTTCTTCATCACAGAAAGTAGGCATGTTAGTTGTCTGATAACTTTGGAAAAGTGTTAAAAGCCTTTGCCGTTTTGTGAGTCTAAGAGACTTATGTTAACTGCCTTCTCTTACAATAGTTCTTGAGCTAATTAAACTGTTTAATAAACAAATTGCTTTAAAAAATACTTGTCCATTTATTAAAAATAAATATTTAGCTTCTGTTATCTTTAGAACTCTCTGAAATAGTTCCAGAAGAAGAAAACTAAGTCCAAATTCCCTTGGGGGATTTGAAGTCTGGCCGAGGGAAAGTACACGTCAGGGATGTTAACTATAATCAATATTAAGGAAACTGCAGCTTTGAATATGAAAAGATGTTGGAGATCATCTATTCCAAATTCTTATAAATTTCTTATAATTAAGAAATTGCCATTTCGTCAGAAGCTAGTCAGTGACAGAGCTGGGAGAGAACCAGGGACCCTAGCTTTAGAAATAGACATTGGGTCTAAATCGTGCTTAGTTATTGACCGAGTGGTTAATTTGCACTTAAGTCCTCTGACTTTTTAATTTACTGTGAGTATAATATGGATATTATCCCTTCTTCACTGAAACAGCAAGTGAAGTCTCCTACTGCAGAATCTGGTACATTGTAGGTGTTTAGGAAATAGGGTTTTTTTTTCTGCCCAGCTCCTTTCTCCTCCATCACATTGCCACCCTCTTTTCAAAAGCAAAATGATGTGAAACTGAGTGTTATATTCCTTCAGCAAACATCGAGCACTTTTTAGATGGTGAGACCTGTGTCAGATACCAGGGATTTAAATTTGAGTAAGAAAGCTACTTTCCATTGGTCTTTTTAAAATGGACTTTTCCTGGTGCCTTGACACCCGGTGAGTCTCTTGTCCCTTGCTTTCTTTGGTAGCATTTGTCCCTGATTTTTGCCTCTCTGAGTATTATTTGTCTCTTTGTAAGTATCTTTTCCCTTATCGGCCTTTAATGTTGACAGTTCCCTAATGCTACTCCCTTCTTCTGCTATTCTTCTCATTCCATGATGTATCTCTGGGTAACCTTCTCATCATAACTCTTACTTTACTCTGACCTTTCCCCTGAGTTCCAGATGTACATCTCCAAAGTCTAGTAAACCTTTCATTATGATACTCCCTAGGAATTTTAAGCTTCCTGAGCCCCAAACTCAATTCATTAAAATCTCTTCCTACCCTCAATATGTTTTTCTCTTCCTAGATTCTTCAGTTCAGTTTATAACAACATCCAATCTGGTAACCAAAATCAACTCTGGTCATTCTTTCACGCCACCCTATTTACCATTCATAAACACTGTCCTTTCCTAACCATAGCTAGAACTGTTTGCCATCATGCAGGTTGCGGACTGCACAAGGACACCTTACCCAAGGGACTGTGAATGTAATTTATTAATGATTTTCAGGCACTGTTAGTAATGTGTCTTGTATTTACAAAAGTGTCAATATATTGTAACAGTTTTCCAACAGAGAAAAGTAAAGTGCCTCATTGAAGAAGTGCTTTTCGAACTTTGGACAAGGTACCATATGGACAAGCTCCATTACCCTCCTCTCTACACACTGCCTCCCCCCCACCGAACTTGCCCTAGAAGTAGTTAAGGCATATCTCTTGATCAGACAATTACTTTTACCATTAACTGTCTCCTTGTCTTCACCTTTGCTACCAACACCCCTTCCTTACCCACAATTCATTCTCCATACTGCTTCATGATGATTCATGTAAAATAAATCCAGTCTGTCCACTCTTTCTCTTAAAAACTTCTTAACAGTTTCCCATTGTTTAGTAATAAATCCATAGTCTTTCCCTCAGCACATAAGACCCTCCATGTCTGCCTGTCTCTCTCACCCCACTGTGGTAGAGTGGATTTTATATTCCATTAATACTGGGAATGTATTTTGTCGTGTACACCATGCCATTTTGTGCTCTGTATGTGCTCAGCTGTATGCCTAAAATGCCCACCTTACTAACCCCTCCTCATCCTTCAATCCATGAAGAACCAGATCAACTTTACCTGAAAGCCCTATCTTCACTCTCATCCCTCCCCCCCAAAAAAAGTTATGCCATTTTCTCCAAGAGTACACAGAATGTATCTCTATCATTGCATTTACCACTTCTATCGAAATTATCCCTTCACCCATCTCTAATCCACTAGAGTGTGGGATGAGGTTTGGGGAAGGAAGGGGAGGAGGGGTTAGGTTAGAGAATTGATAAGAATGGGGAGGTGGCATGATGCTAGATCACAAAGAGGTGGGAAGGGCATGCTATGAAGCTGTGAGAGGTAATGAAGTACAGTTTTTAAATCATTAACCCCAGGCACTGTAAAACAATGAGAATACTATGGGTACTATAATTAGACTGACTTTTGTTGAAAACTCAACTCTGGACACTTACTAACTTTGTTATCTTGGGTATTTTACCACAAATCTTTTTAAATTTTTGTGTTCTAATCTTTCAAATTGGTGGTGATGTTATTTACCCCCAAGAATTGTGAGGTTAAAGAAAAGAAAACATAAAAAATGGGTGCCTTGGGCCTAACACATTACAGATTTTCAATGCTTCTTTTTAAACTTTTCTATTTAAATAGTCTACCTCTAAAATTTTTGTTAAGGTATGATCTTCTGTATCACAGTGATTGATTTTAAGGAAATTAACATGTGACATTAAATATTAAAAATGCATAAGTTAGTTGTAGATTCACACCATTTTTTAAAAAAAGGAATATTCATTTCTCCAAAATTTAACCACAATATTCCTCTAAAGGTAAAGTTCTCTGCTTTTTAAAATTTATGAATTGATTTATAGAAATTTTTATATAAAATATTTACATAAAATGTTTTCATAAAGTGCTATGACTCTGTAATTTTAAAGTTTAACTATCTGGATTAAGACCCCGTTTACTCTCCATATTCTGTATGTGAAAAGGGCTTTATGAGTTTGTATTTTGAAAAAAGTAAACAATTTTTCCTCCTGATTAGAATAAAAGCATAAGTTCCTTTTATGAATATCATGTTTCTTCTCAATCTCTCTCTTTCTCATCAGGTCTTTTTTATAAAACTTAGCTTCATTTACATAGAGAAGTCATAATTTGCAAAAAAACCTGCTACTTATATTCCTAAATAGTGTACATATATTTTAAAATCTTAACTCTTTGCCTTGTTTTATATAACATTAGATCAAATTATATTAAAATATTTTCTCATTTCAAATTACTGGAAAGATGACAATTTTATAAGGCAAGTGAATTCTGCTCTCCATTTCCAAATACATTGAGGATCAAAAGAAGCTTTCAAAAACAGGGGAAGTAATAATGGCAAAGCTAAAAGCCATTTAAATCAAAGGAAAATAAATCCAAAACAAAACTCAAGGTCACCTTTCCAACTTCAGCTGAATGGCAAAACAATCTAAACTAAAATATCTGAACGTATCATTAGCCTTGCTCATCTGTGACATGTGGCTTAATTTGATACTAAGAAAGGGAATGTGTTGTTAATGATGCAGTAATGAATAGGTATGGTTTTATATATATATATATATATATATATATATATATATATATATATATAAATTAGAATTGATGTAGACAACCTCTTGTATTTCAATGTACTTTCTTTAACTACCATTGTAAGAATTTGCATAATCTTGAGTATACTCATGTAAACATCATCTGAAAAGTGCGGTGGTGGCGGGGGGAGATTTTGAGAATCATCCCTTGACTAATTTTCAACGGGAATTAAATTATTTTAAAAGCCAATGTTGTAGTAGTATTTTAAATTGTATTTCAGAGCATTTCCAATTGTTTACAGTTGCTTAACCATGATCCTTTATCTTGAGTTTTGCATTTATTTGCATTTTCAGAAAACTTCTGGTATTTTTCTAAATTGTTTGACTCTTCCAAAGGTTCACATCTGTTTTATTGGGTTGGCCAAAAAGTTCATTCGGGTTTTACATAGGCACTTATGGACAAACCTGAACGGACTTTTTGACCAACCTAACAGCTGTCTATGGCTTCATAACTAACCATGCTAAATTTAGTGGCTGAAAGCAACAGTAATTTAATTCTCGTGATGCTGTGGGTTGGAGAAGAGGAGGGGGAGACGTTGGCTAAGTGGCTCCTCTGCTCCCCCCGTCACTCACACAGCTGGCTGCCTTCATCTAGCCATGGGGCCGAGCTTGAACTTCCACGAAAGCTGTGACCACATATCTGACTTCTCAGTGCTCCTCTGTGGCCTCTGTCTCCCCGAGTTGTCTCTCACTGTTCCCCAACTAGTCGGACCCTCCACTCAGCGTGGCAGCTGGCTACTCAAAGGCAAAAGCAGCAAATTCTCTTAAAGGCTGGGCTGGAAACTGGCCCGCACCTCCTCCACTTTCTATTGGTCAAGGCAAGTCATGAGGCTAGTGCCCTTGAAAAGAGCGGGGATAGACTCCCTCTTGATGGAGAAGCAGCTTGCACGAGCAGGAAGAGGAGGGACCACTGGGAACCATCTTTCGCGACAACCTGCCTCCATAACATTGTGTATCAAAATGAAAACCTCTGGGGACAGTCCGCCAGATAATCCTATTCTCATATTACAAGGAAGAAAACTGAAAGAAAGGTTAAATTGGCAAACTATTTAAGTCAAAAGAGGCCATATTTCTTTACTTCTGGTCCAGACATTTTTCCTTTGAGTTTTTACTTGACTCATATTATTCCCAATATTTTAACATTATTTTCGATTTCTGAATGAGCAGTTTTCAAGTCTTCATTGAGTTGTCTAAATTAGTTATTAAAAAAAAAGAAAAGGAAAAAACCACTGGCTAGAAGCCTCCTTTCTACACTTGTGAGCAGCCATTCGTGTCTTTAGAATAATTTTGTAACTAATTTCAAAGGATGTGTGTGATTGTTTTTTTGTTGTGTGGTTGTTTGCCTCGTTTTTACAGTTTAGCAGCGAGGATTGCATTTATTTATTCATTAAATGTTGATTGAACTCCTACAATGTGCCAAACATTGTGTCAGGCCCTGGGTATCCAAAGAGGAATAAGGAAAAGTCATGGCTCTCAAGGAATTTATAAGGTTACTTATCTTAAGTGAGTGAGTTAGACTTGTTTAGTCAGATTTATCTGGTGTACACCTTCATAAACCATTACTCAAAAACTTGATTTTTCTGGGACGTATAAAACAATTCGAAACAGGAATCATCCAGTAGTTAGCCTAACAGGACTGTGATTCTCAAGCTTTTGTATTTTTAAGTAAATGCATATTTGTCTTTTTTCAAACACGATGCAAATGTGTTATCTGACACTTGAGTGAAACTGGCGAAGCCAGTTGGGTTATTGTGTAGAGGGTAAGAATATTGACAAGGATATATTTCACTGGGTCTTAGGTTTTCATATACTAATTATCCTGGGAAAAGAGAAGTAATCTTGGGAAAATCATATAATCATTTTTGGCATCAGTGTCTTCTTATTTGTTTAAGTGAAAAATTGGACTAGATTATTTTCTTATGCTATGAAAAACACCAGTTATATACATTAATTGTTCATCATTTTTTCCTTCTTCCTTGTTCTCTTTCCTTAGTTTTCCCATACATGAAAAGTTTTCCCTCAATCTCCTTTTTAGAGTCTTTTAACTTCCTCCTCCATTTTATTAATATTACTTTAGCCAGTTTCCTTTATATCCTTTGCAGATCTATTAAAAACAGTTCTGGCTCAGAAAAAAAAAGTCACCAGCTACTCAGAGGCTCACAATGGTTTCTATTTGTGCATGTCAGGATTGTCTAAGAGGACAAACACTAGAAGACAGAAAAAGAATTAGTGCTGGGGCACCTATTTTCAGTGTATTATCTTTTTACATGCTAGTCCTTGAGCTGATATTTTCCTTTTGAGTTGAAATCAGACATATGCATTCCTAGTTGATTACCATAGCTTTCTCAATAATAGTAACTGGTTGCCAAATACTACTAAAATGTACTGCTGATATGCTAATAAGGTAAGTTTTGCAGTAAACACCTTGGGAATTCAGATTAACCATTATCACTAGGTTCTGTGATCTGAAGCATTATAATCTATTTACATTTATTAATTGTCTTTTTTTAAATCAGTTGATATGAGAGCAAATCAATACATTTACTTATAACTTGCAAGTAGTTCATTCAAGAGGCAATATACGCACAGTCGTTAATATAATCACCTCCTAAATCAGTGACTGACATGTGTAATAATTTCATAAGAGAGAAATGTAGATTTGAAAAAGCCAACTAGGCATCACATTTTGTATATCTAGATCAGTGCTTTACAATAGAACTTTCTGTGATGATGAAAATGTCCTGTACTGTACTGTCAAGCACAGTCTAGCCACGTGTGGCTATTGAGCACTTGAAATGTGGCCAGTTGCAGTGAGGAACTGATTTTTTTAGTGTGTTTAATTTATCAGGAACTTACACTTAAATAGCCTCATATGGCTAGTGGCTACCATATTAGTACAGATCCAGAACACTTAAAAATATATTTAATTATAAGTGATGCAACACTTAAAATTGAAATATGACCTACTCATTTTTCTCATTTTATTTGTACTAATTTTATGGAAAATTTAACTGATTGACATTTTTCTAGGTAAACATGGAGTGAAAATATAAATCCTCATGTTTAATACAATCAGTGCTGTTCGACTAACGTAGCTTATTGAGTGGAGAGAGTAGCCCTGTCCCATAATCTCTCCCATAAACCACTTCACTCCTGTGAACATGAAGTCTTAGGTAAAAATACAGTATGCATGCTGCAAATGTAGTTTTAATACAAATGTCCTTATATTCAGAGTAATAAGAAAGAACAAGACCATGATAGATGTGCTGCTTGAGACTTAATCAAAGACTAAAAAAACAAAAACAACTTAGCCTCTATTTTGACTGTATTTTTTTAATCAAGAAGAATGATCTTTGGGTTGAAAAGTACTAAACAAACACTATTAAAAAGGAATTAGAATCCACATTAGGGAAAGGATTGTTGAAAAGCAGCTCCTTGCTCCCAAACCTGGCATGAACAAATTGTATACCTCTTACGTTGATAAAATTTTGAAACAGTTTGTGAACTGCTTTCTGGAATATTTTAGTAAATGTGGGGAGTGAAAATTTTGCCCAAAGAATTGTCCAAAGAGTGGCTCTGGAGATCCCCATTTAAAGAGGAAGTGGGGGGAGGGGAAGAGGAGATAATACAGAAAAGTAGGTGAGTTCTCGAAGCTATATATAGTGACTAGAACAAATAATTAAAGGGATGATTTATGAGCTCTTATAAAGGGAAGCAGTGCTCACTGGAAGCAGCCATGAGTTCACAGAGAAAAACTCTGGTCCAACTCACTGTACTGTATTTTTTGATAGAGAAAAAGAAAAATGTGGTAGATGCCTTATATGTAAAGCTTTTGACAGGGTTTCCTCCTGATAGCCTGATAAGATAGAGAAATAGGGAGAAGATGATAATGCAGTTGGATAGATCATAATCAGTTGAACAACCAATCCCAAAGAGTACTGATTAGCTGAAGGGAGGGCTCTATTTGCGCAATAAAGAGTTCTGGTTTTTCCCTTGTTTTGGGTTTTTTTTTTTTTCCTTCTCACCATTTTTATCAGTGGCATTAATTATTGATGAACAACCTCTTTTGCATATAAGCCAATTGAAGAAGAATAAAAATATTCATGGACTACAATACAAATGGAAACTTCTCCCCTTACACCCACAAACATGTACACAATATATACATCTCTCTTTTTCCATTGTTTTTCCCTTTGAACTGAATTGATCTCCTTTGAATTTCCAGTGGTTTTCTGCTCATTTCTGCATTCACATGATCTCAGTACGGCTTTCACAGTCTTGATTATGTATGACCTTTCAACCAAAATGCTCACTTCTAATTGAAATGTCTTTCAGTAAATCCATAAGCATACTTCCCAGAAATAACTCCTGTTAATACTTTTGGATATAACTTTTTTCTACAAAGTTGGCATCATAATGCATATATTTTCTTACAGATTATAATTTTTTAAAATGATGTGTCATTAACACACATTAAAGCTTACCCTTTTTACTGTGCAGGCCTGTGAATTTTGACAAATGTGGGCCATCCTGTAACCACTCCACAATTACAAACTCTTCACTCAAGTTATAGAACAGTGCTGTCACCCTCCAGAATTTCCTTGTGCCACTTTTTAGTCAGCCCTCTCCGGCCCCTGCTCTATGTTATTTAAAAATATGTTTGTTTTCTTCTAGTTTTTTGTCTTGAGTGTTAGGTCTCCTATGCCACTTTTTTTCAGTAATCATTTTCCATGCCTAGGCCCTGCTGGAATTATACAAGACTTAAATTTTCTTACTTTCTATATGCCCCAAATTTCAATCATTAAATTATATTATTTTTTTTAAAAACCAACCCCTCTCCTATCTATACTGTCTTAAAAGATGTGGAGACTGTAGTTGATTTAGTTAAGTTATCAATATCACATGGCCGGGAGGATAATCTAATTTGTTTTACATCAAGGATAGTAGAGGCACGATTACCATTCTAACCTTTGCTCTCTAGATTGGCATTTCATGCCTAATTAACAGATTTTAAGAGGGATTTAGACAAATTGGAAGGCATTCATAAAATAGTGACTAGTATGCAAAGGAACCTATCAGAGGGATTAGCCTATTTTATTTGGTTTTAAGGGATAGAATGAGTAGTAATAAGGTCTAAGCCTCAAAGAGAGAGAGTTGAGCTCACTTTAAGGGAGAGTGTTTTAGCAGAGCATTCCAAAGAGTGAGTAGACCGCCTCTTATAGTAGTGATGTCTCTGTCACTTCTGGTGTTCCATCAAACCTTGACTATCTGATTAATGGAGATGCTTGTGGAGCAGTTTCAAATGGCACAGAGAGGGCTGGACTATCTAACGAGAGAGATCTTTACAATCTTAGGTTCGCATTTTCTATAGCAAAGCCTTGAAGATGATCAGTGCATTTGCAGGGAAGAGATGTTGTCAGTTCAGTTGCCAGCCATGTTCTAACTTCATCTCACCCTCTTGTCTTCCCTTGTTCTGCACGGCTGAGCCCTTTAATGGCTCCTGATCTAATGGCAGTATTGGAAGAAGAGAGTACTTTGGTTTTTCTAGTAGTCACTACCTTTTCCCCCATCCATTGTGGCCCACTGCCAAGCCTGAGAAAGAACCATCCCCGATAGGCTGACCCAGGAAGCATTAGCTTTTAGACTCTAATCATACCCAAATCATATTTATTGCAACCCTCATCTGGACTGGGACTTAAATTTCTTGTGTAAACCACTGTCTTCCTTCCTAGATCTCAGCTCACCTCGTTTTTGAGTACCATTCTGATAAAATGACCCTCAGTGGTTCCCAAAACTAAATTCCTCATATGTGCCCAGTTTATGTAACTAGAACTCTACTACAGACCCATTTGGCAAGTTATCCTGGAAGTTTGTCTACCCAGCAAACTCTTGGGCCTTGGCTTCCTCTTGTCTCTTGTTCTCATGAATCTCTACCTCTGAGACTTCAGTCTGCAGGAATGCAGTCAGATGAGTAGCGTCAAGCAGCTACGGTCCAGCAGCATTCTAAGAGCGAAATTCCTCTTTGCTTAGAAGTCTGTGGTATCAACAGCTGCCCAGATTTCTGTTGCTATGCCTACATATTTGCCAAGACCTCACACCACCTCAGCTTGGTTCTTCAGACTTTGCCTGAACCGTTATTAGAGATTCTTATACATCTTTGAAGTCTGGAATTTTGCTCCCCAGTTAAAAACTTATATATACCATTATACCCTAGAGCTTCCCTGATGCTGGTCTTGATTTAGTAGATGGCTTTAGTCCTGGGCCCTGCCTTGGGTTTGTAAACTTCAGGTATCCCTGAAAAATTATAAGATGTTGAAACTCCTGCAAAACTCTAGTCAGAGTCTTACTTCTTTCCATATTATAGAGATAGTTGCCAGATAGTGAGTTACTATGGATTTCAGACATAATTCAACAAAATTGATATAGTTGACATGAATTGCACTAAGACTCAAGCTTAAGGTTTTCTTTTTGCTTTCTCCAAATTTGAAACATCACAAACAGCTCACTATTTTCTGAATAGGGCAAGGACACTTTCTCAATTGAAATTGTGATTTAACACCTGTGTGCTAAGCTCTGCACTGCATGAAATTTGAGATTGTTATTGCTAATGTTCAAAGCACAGAAAGTCTGAGTGGTGACTGTCTGGGATCAGCAAGTAGGCTCACCACAGTCAGTTCTTGGAGTTGAATTATTTGAAATTGGCAGGTGGTTTCTCTTTTTCCATAGATTTCTTTCCCCTTTTCTTGACAGTGCATGTGTTTGGTGACCTCCACTGTTTATTTAGCTTCTGCATACATTCCTTCGGATTTGTTTTATGTGTGGTTTTTTGGTTGCTTATGTTTCTTGTTATGCTTGGCTACTTCTAGAAGGAGTAGTGGTGGTGGTCTGCTTTGGGTCGGCAGTCAAAACAAATGTGATACTCATTTTGAATATCTGGCTTTGAGTTTCCATATAAAAATATAAGCACCATTTACATAAGTATATTGCTTGAATTGAATTTATTTTTTATTCCCCACTTGCCCCTAAAGAAGTGCCAACAAACTGCAGAATTGCTTAAGAGTGAGCATAAGAAGGAAAGAAAAGTGAAGAATGGGGATAAACCTCAAACTGAATAATCAAACCTGAAATAAAGGGAACAAAGTCCATACATGGCTTACTTTCCACATATAACTTGGAGGTATCCCAACTGAAAAGGGTTAAAGCTCTCACGTACACCCCCCTACTCCTCACCACCTTCCTTGTTCTTGTTTAGTTGCTGTGTTGTTACAAGTGGGTAATCATGTTCCATTACCCCTCAATAGCACACGTTGGGGTATGAGGAGGATGGCAATAAGAAAATAAAGAAATAAAATTAGAAGAATCGAAAGGAATTTTGAACAAGAGATATTTGCTTATTATTAACATTGTCATTTTTTAAAAGCATTAACAGTAAGGTATTAGAAAGCATTCACTTTTGGAGCAGATCTGTTTTGGAGGGCCCTTCTTGGATCACTTCACTCTCTGCTTTCAGAACACTTGCATCTCCCAGTATTCTTCATATACCTCTGGCTGTTTGTTTTCTGTCTCCTTTAGTGGCTCTTCTTTTTCTGCCCATCCATGAAATGCTGATCCTCTCCCAAGGCACTGTCCTCAGTCTACTGCTTTTCTTCGGTCACTGACACAGGTGATTTCATCCACTGTCAAGGTTTCAGCCACCATGTATCCGTGACCAGTACTCTTCTATTTCGAAGCTATGACCTCTCCCCAAAGCTTCATTCTCATTTAATTATTTTTATTGTGGGGGCATCTTCCCTTAATGGTAGTAGGTATTCTAAATGGACCACTTACAAAATTGAACATTTTATCCTTTGCCTAAGTTGTTTCTCTTCTAAAATCTTCTAAGTTCTAGAAGACTGGGAGTCATCTTTGATTATGCAGTTTCTTTAATGATTGTCCATAACTATACAATCCAGTACCAATTTCTGGCATATTCTAGTGTCACCACTCCACTAGTTTGAACGTTCATGTCTCACCTGGACAATGGCAGTGCTTTCATAACTGGTCCTGCTGCTTCTGTTTTGGGTCTTCATAAATGTGTGTGTATATATATGTGTGTGTGTGTGTGTGTGTGTGTATACACACACACACACAGTTGTGGTCATATCACTTCCTTGCTTAAGAAAACCTTCAATTGTTTACTGCTACCTTCAGGATAAAACCTGAGCTATTTAACACGACCTCCTATATTGCTTTAATGCCCAGTTATTCACCAGCCTACTGTCTTCACACTCCCTGATGCAGAACTTCATCTCCCAAAATCCTGTTTATAGTTCCCTACACTGCATACTGCTCATTGCCACAGAATCTGCCTTTGTTCATTCCATCACCCACTTGGAAAAAAATTACCTCTCCTCATTCTATTTAAATTTCCAGCATTCTCTCTTTCAGAAACAATCTCAAGCAGTTCTTCCCAACCAAGTTAGGTGTCCTTCCTCCTTTTCTTACAAAAATACTGTATATTCATGTTACACTGTATTAAAAGTATCTTTTTATATGTCTTTCCCCCTCAAACTCTTGTGAGCTTTTTGAGGACACTGGGTTATTCTTCTTTCAGTTCTCATCAGTTAGCACAGAATCCAAGATGTAAAACATGCTCAGTAAATATTTCACGTACTTGATGAAAGAGTGTAGTAAGTGAAGACTAAATACTTGGAAGATTTTGTGTTTGGATTGTGCACATACGAGATTTTAATAAAGCTCTTCTCTATCCCCAGTGTTCACTTGGCCTCTCTTAGACACCTAAAATGACTGTTTCTCTTTGCATCTTTTCTCTTTGGCACTGTCATGCCCTGTGACCTGCTTCTGTTCCACTCTGCCTCTTGGGTTGCCGGACCACAAATTCAAATGTCCTGAGTGTAAGGCTTAGAGAATCAGAGCTGTCTCTGTGTCTTCCTTCTTCCATTGTTGCCTTTATAAATGGAAATATATATGTATTTTGAAGCTATAAGCCAAGTTTTCAAAAGGAAGAAAGGTCACTATGACAGAATATACTATGTCATATGCAGCATTCCACCAGAATATATTAGATTAAAAGAGCAAAGCTGACCAGCTGAAAAACAAGAAAGGAGAAACTTTCTTTTTTGATTCACTGCTTTCTGGACTTTCTGAGCAGCTCACCCTTATTCTTGATTCTGTGGTCACCTCAAAGCTCACTGCCAGTGACCTTCACAAAGTGGTAAGTTTCTAGAAAGATATTTAAAAACCAAAGTAAAAAGTTTATATTTTAGTTGAGATGCATGGAAATGTAGGAAACATCCATGACTGGAAAGTTTCAGCTCTGTCTTTATCATAAGAGGTCAATCTCAACTTAATTTTATAAATTGGCATGTTGATGAAATAAATGGTGATAAAAAGGAAGCAGGTGTTTTGTTCTTTAGGATGCAATAACAATTTCAAAAGTGTGCAAATGGAATCACTACAACTCTTCCTCCCTCCTTCCCTCTCTCTCTCTCTCTCTCCCTCTCTCTCCTTCTTTCTTTCTGCCATGATATGTTGAAGGAAAATATTTCAGATCTCTAATAATTTTATGAAACATAGAGTATTAAAATAATGAAATGAAAGTAATTATGATGTGAAAGATAGTATGGCCATTAGTTATCTTTGATGCTTTGGGTTACTAAAACATGAAGCTATTAAAACTTTTTCTGTTTGGAAAACAGATAAAGTTTTGCTGTCCTTATCACATCACAGTTATAACAGTTGCACATTATTCTTTATTAGGGAGTATGAATTTACTATAGATAATTCTTAGCTTTGAGGAGTTTACAGTTAAAATGTAGAGAATTTCTACACAGTATTGAATATAGGACCATTTCATGAACTGCCTTGCAAATGAAATAAATTTTCAGTAACTTTTTTAAATGTTAGAAACAAACACCAAATTCTCTCTTGGCTCCCTGCATGGTTAGTGTCCGTATTCTAATCTCACTCTGCTCTCCCCATTGTTCTCTCTCTTTTTTTAAAAAATTGTATTGCGGTATAGTAGTTGATTTACACTGTTGTGTTAATTTCTTCTGTACAGCAAAGTGACTCAATTATATGTGTGTGTGTGTGTGTGTATATATATATATATATATATATATATATTCTTTTTCATATTCTTTTCCATTATGGTTTGCCACAGGATATTGAAGTACTGAATATACTGAACATAGTTCACTGTGCTATACAATTGGACCTTGTTGTTTATCCATCCAATATATAATAGTTTGCCTCTGCTAATCCTAAGCTCCCATGCTCTCTTAGTTCCAACTTGCCTTACAGTTTTGTTCTTTACCATCCCTTTTTTTTTTTGGCTGTGTTGGGTCTTCATTGCTGCGTGCGGGCTTTCTCTCGTTGCGGCGAGCAGGCGTTACTCTTTGTTGTGGTGCGCGGGCTTCTCTTTGTGATGGCCTCTCTTGTTGCGGAGCACGGGCTCTAGGCACCCGGGCTTCAGTAGTTGTGTCGCGCGGGCTCTGTAGTTGTGGTGCGCGGGCTCTAGAGCGCGGGCTCAGTAGTTGTGGCACGCGGGCTCAGTAGTTGTGGCATGTGGGCTCTAGAGCACGGGCTCAGTAGTTGTGGCGCACGGGCTCAGTAGTTGTGGCGCGCAGACTCTAGAGCGCAGGCTCAGTAGTTGTGGCGCATGGGCTCTAGAATGTGGGCTCAGTAGTTATGGTGTGCAGGCTCTAGAGCACAGGCTCAGTAGTTGTGGCACGCAGGCTCAGTAGTTGTGGCATGCGGGCACTAGAGTGCGGGCTCAGTAGTTGTGACGCGTGGGCTCTAGAGCGTGGGCTCAATAGTTGTGGCGCATGGGCTCTAGAGTGCGGGCTCAGTAGTTGTAGCACGCAGGCTCAGTAGTTGTGGCGTGCGGGCTCTAGAGCACGGGCTCAGTCTTGTACCATTCTTTCCTGTACAAGCTCTTCCTTCTGCTTAGAGTGTTTTCTTCCTGACTCCCACAGCCTCCCTCCCAAATACACATAAACGCATATCAGACTAATTCCTATCCATCTTTCAGATTTTAACTTAAAGCTTCCTTTCTTCAGGGAGCTTTCCTGAATACTGAAAACCAAATGAAATCCCTTTGTAAAGATCATTCATGGCACTTTTCACTGGATTTTATTATGCATTATTTATGTGGTTATTTGATTAACACCTGACTTTGAGGTCAGAGCCTATTTTGTTTGTTCATTGTATTCCCAAACCTGGCTCAGTTCAGTTCTTGGCGTATAGTAGAAGTTGGGTCTCTACTTATTGGTTGAATAGATGGATGAATGAATGAGTCTCTGTTTGTTTTTCATACTGCTGCCAGAGGTTTCTCATTATTATATCAGTCTGGTTATGGCACTTTTCTTCTCGTGCCTTCCTATGGCTTTATATAGCCTACTGAATATTTTTTTCATGGTACATAAGACATTTTATCATCTTTCCTCAATGTATAAATCCAGTCAAACTCCAAGTTCATCCTACCTACTATCTGCCTTCTACCCATTTTTGTCCCTCCCTTGGTAGAAGCAGTCGGTTTTCTCTGCTATGTTCTTGTTTTCCTTAAATTGGACCAAACGTTACTATCCTATATCTTTTGCATGCTCCTCCATTTCCCTGGGATGTCTTCCATTTCCTGTCTTTAGTGATCAAAATCCAGTTTTTTCCCCGAGATTGAGCTTAAATATTATTTATTTCTTGATGCTTTCCGTTGACCTGTGTCAACCCTGTCCACATGAACCTCTCACTCTTCTGCATTCCTATGTTTGTACTTGTTAAAGCCCTTTCTTCTCTTCTGCCTTGCCTGTCTGCTCCAATACATTTCTTAACTCCAGTGAGTATCTTAAAGTCAGGGGTAATTTCTCATGCAGCAATGTATTTCCCCACAATATATTTCTAGTACAGTATCTAATATGGCATTTTAGACAATAAAAATCAATAAATAATTGAAAATTATGATTCTCGTTCAGCGTGAAAAAAACTGACTTAGCGATTGACTATCTTCATTTGATTTGTATTCAGAGAACAGTGCACTTCTGTCTCTTTTCTGTCCCCAATCATTCCTGCATTGATCTGTCCTCAGCCTACCTTTCAGGTCTCATTTCCCACCACAACATCATACTCTGCTTAAGCTAATCAAACTGATACATACCTTTATATTTCTGTGTTGTTGTTCATCTAGTTTCCAAGTCCAGAATACCCTTTCTTATGCTTGCAGCTTTCTATTTATCAAAAATCTCACTCATCTATATTTCCATATCCTTGTCAGTGTTACACTCCTCATGAAAAATTTCTTGATTGCTCCTTTCCGTTTCCCATTAAAATTTATTACTATCTCTGTTGTGGTCCTACAGCAATCGCTTGCTCAGATCCTTAGGACTTATTTTATTCCAACTTGGAGACTAGTTTATTGTCTGCCAAAGCCATGTGCTGCTCTAGTGGTGAACAGATTTGCTTATGTGTGCACTACCCAGTGACTACCCTAGGGTTTGGGATATGATTTGCTGAAAGCCTTAATGAGTAGCCAGGCTTACTAAGACCTGCAGTCTCGGCTTCTTAATAACATGGAGTGTTAAGACAGATGAAGCCCCTTGAACTGACAATGTTGAAAAAAATTAAAAGAACCTGAGAAAAGTTGTCAGTATATCTAATTAACATAGTAAATAACTTCTTATGGAGTATTTCATGTAAGTGAAATTTGTGAAAGTATTAATCTTTACTGGCGTGTTTTACAAGCTCTTTAAAATGGGAGTTTGAAATGGTACTACTGTGCCATTCATAGATTAATACATGGGCTTTAAATTTTACTTCTTATCAAATTTTATTTAGATAAGTTTTTCTTTTTTCTAATTCTCTAGGCTCTAATACTCTCTCCTAAATTGCAAATGTTTCTGAGTTACCAATGAAAATGTGTGTGTGTGTGTGTGTGTGTGTGCGTGTGTGTGTGTATAGAGGGAAAGATGTCATGTAAGCCTACGCTGGGTTTCTCAACACGTGGTAATAGAGCAGTAGAAGAAAATTGAGAGGTAAACAAACAAACAAACAGAAAGTCCTATTACTCTCTACACCAGCCATTATGTTAGGTGCTTTTATGTTTATACTATATTTAATCTTTGTATCAATCCCAGGAAACCTAAGCTTGGATTGATTAAGACACTAAGTCTCTTAAGTTTTATTAACAGCTAGTGAATGTAGAGCAGGGATTCAAACCTCGTCTATCTGATATAGAATTTGAAAAGATTTCTACCTAGGTTCTGACTTGATAGATACTGTTTTGCAAAAATAAATATCCAAGTCAAGCCTTAGATTCAGTAGCTTAAATATAGCCCCCCATTACTTGATATAAGCACAGAAGAGAGATTCATTCTCAAAACCTTGTTGCCATAACAGAGGTAAGGAAGGAGGCAGATGTGAAAGTCTGAGGAGGTGGCCCTGGACGGAGCTACAGAGGCCACAGTGAGAAGAAATCGTGAGCAGTGTATTCATTAAGAGCTATCTCATTCTAACATTATGTGACACTAGTGTAACTATGAAATACTCAAAAACTAGTTTGGGGTTTAGTTAAACTTGAATTCTTTTAGAATGCAAGTTAGGCCCACAACCTTAAAAAACTTCTTGTAGAGAAATGCCTCTTATCTGTACCCAAAATGAATGCAGACAGTTTTATCACCCTCCCCTTCCAAATCATTTGCCAAAAAGGGAGCCCTCCCTTGCATACATTGAAACGACTCCAAACCACAAGAGCTACCACCACAGTAGCATCTGGGATTAATGTGATAGATGTCGCCAAGTCTTTCTCCTCACAGTTCTGACACCATCTCAGCCAGAACTGTAGGTCTAAGTCAAAAATACCTCCCCAGAGCCAACAATTTTACTTCAACTTTAATAGCATTTCCCCAAACACCAAAGTTATCAAAAAAATTAGACTCTTGGTTATCTTTTCCTTGAAGCCATATCCATAGCCCTGTCTGCATCATTGCCAGGCCTGCAGAGTTCTGCCTGAGAAGCCATAGATGCTTTACATTTTCACCACCCTTTTTAAAAGTAAACTTCTCTCCTTGCCTTAAAAATATAGGGTAGAAGTAAGCTTCATCTTTCTGATTTAGATAGTGAGTTAACTAGCTATGTGACACCTAATACAGTGTATTCTGTCCATGTGATGAATTCCATATCAGAACAGCAAATTAGCAAATACATTTAAGTAAAGTCCAAGAAATATGACAGAGCCTTTCAGAATTACTTATCAAATGCTCAAATCTACACTGCTTATGACTATTCTCTTACTTCAGCTAATTACACCGGCGTGTGTGGCTAATACAAATGTTCATCAAAGGCTATACATATCAACAAAGTGAATCAAAAAACTTTCTATGGCTTAATATTAGACCCATATAAATTCTCTATACGTGGAGCATAGCAAATGGCCTATCTCTCACAGAGCTGCTCTTCTCATTGTAAACTAGTTATAGCTAAACTCAGACTCTGATTTATTTTTATTGATTTTAAATAAACTAAAGCTTACACTTTCAACCCAATTGAAAATCCTAGAAAATAGCAGATGATCAGTAGCAGTATATAAAATTTAAAGGTTGTTGGTTAGAGAATTTTTACCAAAGGATTTGCTATAAACCACTATAGACCTCACTGCTGACAAACCTTTACAATTAAATTTTCAGATTGTTTTCTAGTCTGCGCATTTATTCAACAACCAGCATTCTCTCTGCTATTTATACCTACTTTTTCCAGAGAAAGTTGTTGCTTGAGCTTCCTCATCCATCAATCTCATATACTCTGATATTTCTTCCCAACTGACGTCTCTTGGTTTGCTCTAGTCCTCTGTTTTGCGCACTAGTATGTTTGAATTCTTTTATGGGCATATGGATAAGTTATTGGTGAAGTGACTTGGTTTCTTATTCAAGAGAGAATTATGACAGGCTTGAAAGTATAACTTTTTAAAATCAGCAGGGATATAGGAAATGAGTCCTGCTTGGTACTAGCTAAACAAAATGAGTCTGAAAGCTAAGTTTTACTACTGTAGACCTAACTAAGGCAAGACTGTCAGGCCTTGATAAACATGCATCCATCCATCCTCCATCCATTTATTCATTCACTTCTCCTTGGGTCAAGTATTTATAGAAATCAATGTTCAAAGTATGTATGATATTTCATATATTTATTTTTAAAACAATGATCTATAGTTTAAGATACATTTAAAGGACACCCATAATTCCATTACCAAATATCAGATATTTTAATATTTACAAATATTTCTATTATTTGTCCATATATATGTGTAAATGTTGCAGTTCAAAAGTTACAAACAATTTTACATTCTTCAGAATTAAATTTTAACACAATCCTCCATATTTGTAAGTTTTTGACTTATCACAATGTCAGGTTTGGGGATCAAGTTTTAAGTCATCTTTCATTTGGAAACATTCAAGCCTGCGTAAAAGTAAAATAATGGAAGTTCTGTGTATATATATATATATTATGTTCTGCCCCTTTCTATGGATCTATGATAGCTAGTAAAGAGGTAGAATGGATCTTATGATGGGTCCCTCTGAACATAACCATAAGAGAAAGTAAATGAAGTAGTCGTCCTTTTGCATTACTCCAGGGAATTGGAAGAGAGATATCTGTCTTGGTGCCTTAAACCTAAGATATTTTAAGAATATTTGAAAGTAATTTAGAGATAAATAAGACTGCTTAAAATAGTAAGAACACTTTCCTGTTAATATTTAAAAATATCATTTTTGCTATTTGAATAATTTTCAGAAGAAGAGATTTGAGGGAATAAGATCTTAAATTTTCATTCAAAATTCAGATTAGAAGCATCTGTTCTAAAGGAACTTAAAGATTTCTTGTTAAATCCTCTTAATTTTTAAATGAGAAAACTGAAGCCTGGAGAATTTCAAAGATGTGGCTCAAACATATATCTTCATTGTGATTGAAATTATAAAAAGAAAAATTGAATCACAAGACTTCTTGACAATTCAATAATAGATTGTAGCTCATTGCTAGTATTGTCCAAGGATTTGGGGGGGAAATCAGTTATTTTTTGTTTCTTTTTCAACATATATCAGAGTCTTGTTCAACATTTAACATTTCTTATTCCTAATAATGAAGAGCTATAGATTTTTCTTTAGTTATTTTCTTAGTACTTCAAAACAAGTACATTTCTAAGAGACTTGAACTGTACCTTATCATAGACTATGGAAAGATACATTGCTGTGAGGCACCTCCTAGTAGGAAAAACACTAAACATTCAGAAATAATGTCAGAAAAATATTTATGGGATTAAAAATAATAAATATGCTTAAGGCTGGCATAAACACATAGCAGGGGGGAAAGAAAGCTGAATCTGTTTAACTTAGTTAAGAGAGAAGATAACCTACCAGTCATTTTCTGAAAGACACTAGCACAAAGTACTAAAAATCTTCTGGGCCTCATCAGGAAGAGTTCTAGAGGGAAACAGGTATCCTGAGCTCTAAACCACAGTACAATTATAGCTAGACATTTATGAGGTATTACAGTTGGCAGACCTCAAGAAGGAAATATATATAGTAAAACATTTTTTAAAAAGAAGAACATCTAAAGAAAAATAGCTAAAGTTATTAAGATGTTGGAGAGACTTTTAGAAGGAAGGAGACTGAGTAAGGATATGTTAACATAGTGCATCATAGTGAAGCATATGGATATGTTGATTGGGGATTTCGCCAAATTCCATACCACCGTAACGTTTGGGGGTCCCTTGGGTCTCTCTTAGGGCCAAAAATAAAAGTAATTATTACTCATTAGCAGGTAATACAATTAAGAAACTTATTCAGGATTATGGCCCAACTTAAGAATATGTTCAAAAGGAATTTAAATAAATTTGTGAATGAGGGATGAATAATTAATTATTATGGTCACATAGAAATGCTGACATTATTGAAAACCAAAGGACTGGGTCTGGCTTATCTCCTTTTCTCTTCCTGAGAAAGGGGAAACTGAACTCAGTTCGCTGATAGATCAGAGCCCGTACCGCATTTGAGGAATGCTCATTCGTCTTAGTTCTCCTGTAGGGTTACTCCCTGCATTGAGACCCCATCCAGCAGACTTGGTCTAGGTGTGACCAAAAGGAGTAAAAATGTGGATAGCAGTGACAACTGTGGATCCGTCTCTCTTTATATGCCTTTCTGTGATCTTCCCATCTCCTCTTTATTTTTTTTTTGTAGTAAATGAATGCACATATCACTACTCTCAGCATGATATGTTGATGATTTGGCTGTGTTCCCCCCACCCTCCATTTACACAACTAAGTTATATTTAGTAAAAAGTTGTGCTTCAGTAGCACATCATATCATAATAGAGGATTAATATATCTATATCCTCAAGTCGGTATTTAGAAATTTTTGTATGCAGAGCTTTTTTTTTTTTTCTTCTCAATAAGCAAACAAACCAAGTCCCTAAAATAGTGGTTAGCAATGTTCTGCTGTTTTCTATGCCATGGTGACCAATTTAAAAATGTATTTTCATAAATACTAAGGCTTTATTTTATTTTTAAGTAAAACAGAACCAGAAAGTGGACACTGATTTATTTTTTTTCTTTTGTAAAGATATACTTGTTCCTTCCCTACACAACTTTCTGGTCGGAGTCCCCCTCCCACCCCAGCAGTGGGTTTAATCTCTTTAAGAATGTAATCGGATTTTGTGAAGGTAGACTTTTTGTAAAAGTAGGCTATAAAGATCTGAGTCCTGGGCATTATTGTAAACAATACTTAAAAAGGTCTGCAATTAACTGTGTATACCAATAGGTTTTCTCAGAAAAATCTCAGAGAAAACATAAGGTTTTCACAGCTGAAAATTAAGCTTTTTTTTTTTTTCCCCCAGTGGAGGAATCATAGCTAGTGGATATTCCTGTACATGGAAGCACAATTTTGGAAATATGAGTAGAGAAACAAAAAGAAAGCTGAAACTCTAAATTATATTTTCTACACACTGAGATATGATGAACAGTAAATTAATTGCAAAATCTTAGATGAAAGACCACATAATTAAGATTTTTTTAAGTTATTGACTTATGATTTAGCCAGAAACAAATCTATATAAGTAAATTTTTCTTGGAATGTCTGAAATAAAATTTTTACACAACTATCCTATAGGTAACCATTAGTAATTCACTAATTATTAAATAATGAGTTGCCTAATAGTTTGTCATTTGTTCACATTAGAGCCTCTAACTGATTAATGGCATTGTGCTTATTTTTCAACCATGGTATCCTGATCATTCTGAATATTATTAAGTTCTCTCATTTACCCTCAATTATTTCATATTCAGATTGGAACCAAATCCACTTCTTTCTATAGTATTTGCCATAGGAATAATTTCCTTTCTTAAACTTTGGGCTTAAGTGAGCAGTAAATAATAAAGACACATTTGAGCAAAGCTTGGTCATGTTAACACCAAGTTGCATGTTTTCCTTAAACTTGAATTCAAGAGAGCTGCAAAAGATTGGTAGCCAAAAAAGGGTTTGTTTCTGTAATTTTTACCATTGCCTGCCTCAAAGTAATGAACAGCCATTCTGACTCTTGCCAAGGCTGACTGTTTTCTTTCTTTTCCCCATTCTACTCCTTTTCACCATTATTATCATCATCTTAGGACATTTATTGACTTTTTACTTTATTCCAGGCAGTATTCTAAGTATTTTTCATGTATTATCTCATTTAATCTTCACAATAACTCTGGAGGTTAAGTGTAGGTACATTTCGTAATTTGTAGATGAGAAAATTAGGACAGTGAGTGATTAGGTAATCTTCCTAAGTGGTGGGAAAATACCGCATTCTAAGTGATAAAACAAAGATTCAAATCTAGGCATTTTGACCTCAAAACCTGCATTTTTAATTATTATGTCCTTTGTCTCCCATGTATTTGCTACATATCTACCTACGTATATACATTTATTTTCTAAGGTGGCTTTTAGGTCAAAATATTTGTAGTATACATTATATGTATATATATATGTGTATATGTATAAATAAATATATGTATATGTATATACTCTTTGGCAGTCCTTGGAAACATGTTGATTATGATGATCTTTTTGATGTCAAGGGTCATAGGCCCACCAGTGAGAAATTGCTCCAAAGAGTTGACAGTGATCTTTAGAGAATCATTGTAGACATTAGGCAATCTCCAAGTATTGGGTGGGCCAAAAGGTTCATTCGGGTTTTTTTCCGTAAGATGGCTCTAGTAGCACTTAGTTGTCTTTAACTTCACTCAGAACATTTTTTTTTTTTTTTAATTTTTATTTATTTATTTATTTATTTATTTTATTTTTGGCTGTGCTGGGTCTTTGGTTCGTGCGAGGGCTTTCTCCAGTTGCGGCAAGTGGGGGCCACTCTTCATCGCGGTGCGCGGGCCTTTCACTATCGCGGCCCCTCCCGTCGCGGGGCACAGGCTCCAGAAGCGCAGGCTCAGCAGCCGTGGCTCACGGGCCCAGCCGCTCCGCGGCATGTGGGATCCTCCCAGACCAGGGCTCGAACCCGTGTCTCCTGCATTAGCAGGCAGATTCTCAACCACTGCGCCACCAGGGAAGCCCCACTCAGAACATTTTTGTTAGATTGTATGTGACAGCTGTCATATCAGCATATATTTAAAAAAAAGGCTTATCAAAATTGGTGAATTTTTGTATAGCTATTTTAATATTGAAGATGGAAGAAAAAAGCAATATTTTTGGCATATTATGCTTTATTATTTCAAGAAAGGTAAAAACGCAACTGAAATGCACAAAAAGACTTGTGCAGTATATGGAGAAAGTGCTATGACTGATCAAACGTGTCAAAAGTGGTTTGCGAAGTTTCGTGCTGGAGATCTCTCGCTGGACAATACTCCACAGTCGGGTAGACCAGTTGAAGTTGATAGCGATTAAATCGAAATAATAATTGAGAACAATCAACGTTATACCATGCAGGAGATAGCCGACATACTCAAAATATCCAAATCAAGCGTTGAAAATCATT
This sequence comes from Balaenoptera acutorostrata, assembly GCF_949987535.1. Classification (NCBI taxonomy): domain Eukaryota; kingdom Metazoa; phylum Chordata; class Mammalia; order Artiodactyla; family Balaenopteridae; genus Balaenoptera; species Balaenoptera acutorostrata. The sequence continues at coordinate 36,383,944 of NC_080070.1, read as the reverse complement.
TGCACTAGCTTGGTTATGTTCATCACTTTGATGTTTGGGTTCCACATAAGTTAAGTGAAAAAAACCTTCTTGACCATATTTCCTTATGGGATTCTCTACTGAAACATAATGAAAACATTCTGTTTTTAAAACAAATTGTGGCGGGCTATGAAAAGTGGATACTGTACGTCAATGTGGAACCGATGAGATTGTGGGGCAAGTGAAATGAACCACCACCAACCACACCAGAGGCCGGTCTTCATCCAAAGAAGGTGATGTTGTGTATATGGTGGGATTGGAAGGGAGTCCTCTATTATGAGCTCCTTCTGGAAAACCAAACGATTAATTCCAACAAGTACTGCTCTCAGTTAGACCAACTGAAAGTGGCACTCGACAAAAAATGTCCGTAATTAGTCAACAGAAAATGCATAGTCTTCCATCAGGATAGCGCAAGACCACATGTTTCTTTGATGAGCAGGCAAAACCTGTTACAGCTGGGCTGGGAAGTTCTGATTCATCCGCCGTATTCACCAGACATTGCACGTTCGGATTTCCATTTATTTTGGTCTTAACAAAATTCTCTTAATGGAAAAAAATTCAATTCCCTGGAAGGCTGTAAAAGGCACCTGGAACAGTTCTTTGCTCAAAAAAATAAGTTTTGGGAAAATGGAATTATGAAGTTGCCTGGAAAATGGCAGAAGGTAGTGGAAGAAAAAGGTGAATACATTGTTCAATAAAGTTCTTGGTGAAAATGAAAAATGTGTCTTTTATTTTTACTTAAAAAACCAAAGGAACTTTTTAGCCCACCCAACAAATATTAAGATGTGATTAAAAAATCAAAAACAAAACCCCTTAACTCAGTATTCTCTCACTCTGGATAATGATTGTGGTTGAAAATTAATTTAACTTGATAGTAAGAAGAGCTAAAACTTCTGCAAAAGCATTTCATGTCTCGTGGATGAATTATTTGTTGTCAGAAACAACCTTTTATTCATAATGTAATTTTCTTTCCAACTCTGAGGATATGTTGATATAGATTATTTTAATTCAATGACAAGTTTGAAATAGGACACTAACCTTAGTTATTGCACAGAAATAAAATTACAACCACCACCTTTCATTTGGAGTTTTATAGATAAACTTTCCACCACCTACCCTTCTCCCACTTACATACAGTTTAAATGATCGGTACACATTTAAAAAATTAATTTTAGAAACAATTGCAGAGAAGTAATTTCGCTGTATTTTTAATGTATTTTTTTCAAAAGCTCAAAGAACATTTAAATCCATATTTATAACCAGGCCTGAGAAATATTGATAGTATCTAATACTGTATAGCCGGTCTAACTATAATAAACCTTTGGGTCACAGTAAACAGTCAGAGTCTAGGAGCTGTATGCATCAGTGCAGAATTACAAAGACAAGCTATGAAATGTACCCCGAAGTGTGACAGATTAAAATAGCCTCTGCTAGAAGAGTGGGACAAGTAAAGATTGCCCACTCAGAAGTACAACCAATATCCTCCTAAAGAATCAGGAGTGAGAAAAGATGTGACATTAATGTACACTTCACCACTATTCTCTCCTGTCTCTCTGCAATTAGAATCCTGCTTCTCTGCCTTTATGAAAGCCAAGTTCAAGCTTCTTCAGGAAATGCCCCAGAATACGTGATTCCCTGGTTCAGGTCAACTTATACTAGACTATTCTTTGCAGTTCATCTTAGATAAAAATTGTGTATATCAAAATAATATCTTTAGAAGTTGTAACCCCTTAGGTAGTGAGGCTTGGGTTGTAGCCCTGTTAACCGCCTTATCTGAGAAGTTTTCTGCTGTTATTGATATTTAATCATGAAAATGTTCCAGACCTGCTCTGAAGGAGGGGTCACTCTAGCTTAGGTTCTCTTTTAACTTAATCACCATTGCTTGCTCTCCGTTCTTAGCTACATATATTACCCCTAGTTGTCAGAGTCCCAGAACTACATGCAGTACTCTAGAAAGTAAATCCCATTAGTACTCAGTATAACAGGAGGATCAAGAGGGAGGGATTGTCTCAAATTTCCTACTTGTTGTGCTACTATTTATGCATTGTGATATCATGCCTGCTTGAACTAGTGATTGAGGGGAAAATAATTCTAATAGGAGTTGGCAGTTAGCCCAGAAGTCCCACTCCATGCTTTAAACAAATGTTAACACACGAATCCTCTCCATGTTATGGAAGCTAGTAGAAATTGAAATTAGAATTTATTTTTCAAAATTATAATGGTATATTCTTTGTTTTCTTTTTAAAATGTAAAGACAGCAGTGTGCTCAGTTAGGCCAAATCTTGGCTTTCTACCAAAGGCAATTGGAGATTATAGGAAATGTATAGGACATCAGTCACCCTTCCCACAAATTTTTTTTCTCATCAAACTGATCCTGCCTGGCTCACCGTTAAAACTACACGTTATTTTATATGTTTTGGAAAATATAAACATAAGAATTAGAAAAAAGTATGTTTTGATCATGATGAAATAGAACATACCAACATTCTCAGAGGTTTGTTTCTTTTTCCCTTCTCATCTTTGGGAAAATTATGTTGGTTTTTTTTGTCATTGTTCTTTATTACACCTGCTTTTACCTTACCATATGGAATAAGTACATATAAATATAAATATCTTGTTCTGTGTCTATACTGCACTAGCCCACAATTTGCTACATTAAGTTAAAACATCAATTTATGAAAGAAGCGTTAAAAAAAAAGAAAAAGAAAAAACAGCTTAATTGACTATTGATTAATCAATAGACAATAATAGGCAAACCAAAGTAGACATCGCTTTAATGTTTTCCCTCACAGGTAACATTTGTAAAATTTACAATAGAAGAGAATACCAGCAGTTCTAGATGGAAATTACTTGTCAAAAGTTTCCCTGCCAAATATTCCCCGTTCCCATGATTTTGTAAAATGTTCTCTGTCGTACAAGTTTCTGCTGACAGAACCCTGAGACCACGGAAGTCTTAAGGATATTAATTGCATTCCATGGAGTAGATGGAAACTTTGTAGGTATGTTACAGAGCAAAGGCTCACTGCCCGATGTGCATAGAAGCCAATACCATGGCACTGATTTCTGAGAAAAGAAGAGGTTTTGTTGTGAGGTCCACCAGCAAGGAGACCAGAGACAGGGCTCAAATTTGACTCCTCCTTCCAGGGTTTGGGGTGAAATTTAAGAGGTTCGGGGAATTTCAGACTTGGATGATGGGCTAGTCTCAAATCAGTCCATATATGGTAATTAAGCTCCTCGGGCTGCTGGAAGCCAGATTTTCCCTGTTTAAGGACCTCTCGCTTTGTAAAGGGCTCTGATGGCAACATTTCTATTGCTCGGGATACACAGACTGAAGAATCTTGGTTCGGGGTCATCCTGGGGACTTGAGTTCCCATCTTGCACATGTGCAGTGCCATCTCTGTGAAATAACTCAGAATTTGATTAATCAAAAAAAATCTGTTTTAAGGAAGCAAAACTAGTTTCAGCTGGTCAACATTTTACATGCTATTTCAGGTGTTACATCATCTCCTTCCCCAAATTGTTTTCATTTTTTCTTACCTGTCTCCTAAATATATTCCTCTCAATCAGACTTGCATAAAATCATCCTATATTTCTTTCTCACTTATTCCATCACCTTATGGGAACATTACCAGGCTAAATTTTCTATCAGAGTACCAGTACTTGCACTCTTTCTTTTCTATTTTCACTGCCACACACTTCCTTCCCTCAGATCTGGTTTATTGTACAGCTGATCTCCTTGCTTCCAGTTTTTTGTTTTTGTTTGTTTTTTGGGTTCCTTCTTTCCAATCTTGCATATCTCCTGTATAAGCTAAACTATTACTTTCATAATATTAAAGGCTTTGCTCAAATATCTCAAAACCTCCAATGTATTTATAGATTAATTCCAAAATTTTTAATATTGTGTTCAATTCTAATTGGTATCTCGGAAATAAAATTTGCTTTAGGAAGTTTGAATGTGTTAACTCCCTATATGGGATATTTTCTGTTTTCATCCCCATCCATATATCACAACTTAAGACATACTTTCTATGAGTCCTGACCATTTCCTCTAAATGACATTCTTCCCTTATCAAGCTTCTCCTGTATTTGATATTGTTACTATTCCTTTGGTATTTAATGATACTGCCTTTTAAAAAGCCATTCATATCTACATATTTTGCCTCCTTAACAATGTACATAGACTCTTTGACATCAAAGGGCATGTCCGAAGAACGCTTAACGTGTGCTGGACACATACTAGTTGTTCAATAAATACTTTCTAAATGAATGGACAAATGTATAATTAGTATTATAATAAATGGGACATTTTAATGTAATTAAATTAGATATGCATTTTAAAAAACAATAAAGCAGTCCTGGAACATCCTCTCCATATTATAATTAAAGTTGAATTTACTGGTCTACTTCTTCTAGTACTATATTTAAGACATGAGAACATTTTAAATTCCTACTCAACTAAGCTTTAAATGTACTTTACATGTTAAAGATATAAATCACATTGGAATAAAATAACTATCTTTCTTAATATTATATGAAGTCCATGTTACTTATAATGTTTCATAACTCTTGGGTAACAGTTTTTCTGGTAGAAGGAAATGCCCTCATTTTTAAAACTACCTTTTAAAATAATTTTGATAAAACCTTACCAAAGGTGCTGATTTGGATCTTTTTAATTGCAGTGATATCTTTTAAGAGTAGATTAGAATTCTTTGCCAATCTCATTGTACTCTGCTAACATCACCAAAAATCAAGAGAGGTTGTGTATTTGTGTTTATTTTGACTTTTTGAAATTTTATTTCCAATCTTTGGAATATCTTCCAAACTTAGGTTCCACTATAAAATAGGAAGGTAAAGCATACTTATTTTAATGTTTTAATGCATTAATGAGGATGCTATTATTAATTTGTAAATATAATTCAGTGGTTCAATAACCAGTATATCCTGTATACAAGGGCTCACTAAACAGGGTTTGCCGGGAATGAATCAAAATCTTCCAGATGTCAGTAAACTCTGATGTGTATATACAACTGTAGGAGAATAGAGTGACTTTTAAAACTTCTTTTCCTAGTAATAAAAATAATCACATTTGTTATTGACATTTGGGGAAATAAATGGTGATTTAATGTAAAATTGATATAGAATATTTTTATCTTTCAATGTTAATTTTTGCTTAAGAAATCATTTCCCAAATTGTATCTGATAAACCCTTAGTATGGTCATTACTAACCAATAACCACTCACAGATATATTTTGTGTCTTTAGAAAGTATCATTTAAATAACACAAGTTGCATTAATACAGAAATAGTAATCGAAATCATTATGCATTCTGCATCACAGGTTGGCTGTATGGAATGCGTTTTGGGTTATTGTTTAATTATGCAGAAATTTCCATTTGTTTTATAATGGGTATTGGTTGCAATATTACCTAAGTTAAGATACTGTATTCTCTGAATTTAAATAAATATCTAGTTTTTATGAAGAGAAATGGGTAATTTTTACTTGGAAAAATTGAATTTATGCACAATTGAAAATTATGTAATATTATTAATGTGATTAGTGCTAAACTTTAAAAATACTGTAAAATATATTTTGCCCCAAATTCTCAATTTAAAAACTTTATAATGAAAGCATTATTTTTACTAAAAATACTTTACAACCCAGTTTCAATTGATCTCTTGAAAAAATCAACATCAGATTTTTAAAAATGTTTTAAATTTGTGTTATTTATTAAAAAAAAAAACTGAAGCCTTACATATGGTTTTAAATAACCCGTATCAATCCAACTCTCAACTTGAATAATTGCAAACACAGAATTTAATATTGTTTTATAGAGTTCTGTGGTAGAATCTGAAATACTAAGAACATTCAGTATGAATAGAGTTCTAGAAATGTCATGTTTTATACAGTTTTATCAGTCTTAAATTTCTCTTAAGATAAAGGCACTTGTCTTATTAAAACAAATTTTCAAGAATAGTTTTTAAAGTTAAGGGGTGGAAACATAAATATATTTACAAATATTTAAGCAAACAAGTATTCTGAATACTTAGTGCATTCCAGGGTAAATGTTTAAGTCTGTGCACTTTAACACCACTGAGAATTAAGTTCATATTTGCAGTTTACAGAAATATACAATGATGTATAGCGATATCAATAAATTGCCCATGACCACACAGCAAATAGGTGTTGGGCTGTAATACGAACCCTAATAGTAGAACTTCAGAGCCTCTAATCTTACCCATTACACTCAACTCCCCAAAACTCAGTTTACCTTATCTGCAAAAAGGTCTCAATACTACTGCAACAGCAATTTCTGCTGCTGATGATCATGAGATTACAATGCAGAGCCAATAATTAAAACATATTTTGAACAATGTCAATGTAAATTAACACTTCGAGAAAGTGTCAGCAGAGGGAGGTAAGGGAGTTTGCCCTAATGGAGACAAGCTACTTTTCTTTCTGTTGGTCTGCTCTAACCAGTAAAAAGTAAGACATATAAAGTAGAAAGGCTCTCCATGTGTGCGCAAATGTACCTCTTTAAAACTCAGATATTTGGAGATTACCTGACTCGTAGAGGCCACAGGTTTGGAACTAGGTATACACCTCATACAGATTTTAACTTTTAACCTTACTCAGAGCACTAATCTTCAGGCTGTTTTGCTCTCTTGATAAGCCACATTTGTCAGTGAGAAAATGGTCATGGGTATATTAAAAGTTTAAAAAAAAACAAGCAATTAAATAAAAACCTTCACCCTGACTTATTAACTTAATTATAAATTTAGAAACTCTGATTTAAGCTCTATCTGTGGTCTAACTTTGAATGAAATTAAGAGGATGGATTTCATAACCCAAGGATTCCTCAAATTACTTGCATTTAAATTCTATGTGTTCATTAAACCTCTTTAAGAACCACTTTATAACTTCTGAAATTATGTTACTAAATAGCTTCTAGAAGGCCCAATATATATCCTGTTAATGATCTCACAAACCTGGAGGCTTAAGAAAACAATACTGTGAAATATGAACACTTCTGAAGGACTGATAGAAAAAAATAAAGAATGAAAGCCACTGTGTGCTAAGATTTTATTAGGTTACTCCACCTGCAAAAACAGATGCTATATCTGTTTCAAATCATTTTGTCAGTGATATTTTAGGCACTAAGTGATAATCTTGATTTTAGAAGTTGAAAACTTTTAAAGTTTTAAAGGTATCTCTGCTATGCACAGCGATTATAACGCCACATTTTAAGTGTATCTTCTCCTTTCAACTAAAATTAAATTTTTGATGGAAAAAGCAATCACTATCTTATTTTTTTTTCCAAAGTAATTGAGGAATGATCACATTCATACCAATTTATAGAAGTTGTTTTCCAGAAAACAGACTATATTCTGGCGTTTATTTGAAATCAGTTCAAAGTAAAACAAACTAAGTATTTGATTACAGCTTAGAAATAGTCTCACATCTAACTACATGAGTATGTGAGTTAGCCAGGGGTAGTGCAAAATTTGTCTTATGTATTTATTATCTGACTCTTAATTCTGTGGTTTCACTGTCCCTACTCCTTTTCTTATCCAGTCTTCCCACTTCTCTACTTGTCTGGCTTTCTACTCTTCCTCCCTTCGTAGAGTCAGAAGACACTAGATTGGATCAGGAGTGAAAGTGGTGGGAAGCAGAAGGGTATATATATATTGTTGTTCTTTCCACCTACTTCAAGCCCAGAAGCAGACATGGATAATAAAGCTTCATTTCTAACTGGGAATTCATCATATTGGGGTTAAAGAAGAAAAATGGATTTACCAAAGGAAACTGAGAAGTTGTATGCAAACAGAATATGACCTTTAAAAATGGATTTGTGCCTCCCCCACTCTGTGGATGCTTTCTGTGCCGTGGAGAGACTTCAGGACAGTTTGACCTTCTTTTTCTTTTCTTTTCTTTCTTTTTGTCGGGCAGTGAAGGTTGTAGAAGTTGACTTTTCTGACAGGATGGTGCCAAGTGAAGAAATTATTCAGTAGAATCAAAGATTATTATTTTTCTTTGATTCATAGAAACTTATTCTATAATTCTACTGGTGTCGCCAGTTCTTCTTTCTATGGTGGCAGAATGGGGCTTTTTAAATTAACATAATTCTAAAATACCAGAGCATTATTTTTAATAATTTTATACCAGAGAATTGGGGGCAAATTTTTATTAAAATTTTAAAGTGTCAGTAAGTCAAGTTTAAGTGGCATTTTGTCCAAAGGAATATAAGGCAGCATTCCACACACACACACACAGACACAAATCAAAGAATTGTATATTTAGAGTGTTCCTAACATAATTTGAAAAGAAATTGCCTTGAAATTACCTCTGAGTTGCAATCCAGTACCACCATAATTTTAGATGCTTCATGTTCACACTATGATACTATTGAAGCAATATTTCTTTTTTTTTTTTCTAATCCTTTGCTGACATCTAAGAAAACTGTACAATACACATTGAAAACTAAAGTACTTTGGATCAGATTTTCACAGACCACTAATAATTACTAAAAAGAAAACGCTAATAAAAATCCACTTTTCACAAACTATCAGAAGTTGCAAAACACAATGGAAGATATCTGTGCTCCTTAGAATTATTTGTATGAAATTAATAATATTGCAAATTCCGGAATATTTTTAAAAATTGGAACTGATCTAATATTCACTGTAAACAAAGACTCATGCCACTGAAATTTATGTGCATCAACCTAGTGGTAAAAATTTCCATACCGCTCTAAAACATTAATGTCTGAAATGATGTTTAGCTTGTCTTTCACCTGCACCATAAAACAAAGGCCCTGTCAATTTGATTTTGTCTTTAGTTTTCATTGTCTATATTTTTGAAACATACGCTCTCTCATTCTAGTAATGACAGGTGGCACGGTATTGTGACAGCGCACTATGTTCCCTGTTCTCCTGAAGTTCTTTGTTAAAGTAGCATTACAGGCACCATCGGCCACAGCTATCTCATCACGTCTACTACAGAGAAGTCTTGAAAGTTTTCATTTCTTGCTTTACCCCTTACCATAGACACGGACTGTAAAACCTAACAAGCCTGGAGCTTTTATGAATACTTGATCAAAGTTGAAACTTGATGTGCACGAGGATGTACTGGTGGTCTCCAGGTCAGTATGTGGGTCCACTGACATATCCCCTGCAGCCCTTAAATCACAGGCTGTTCCAAGATACGCTTTATCGCAAGGTCCTATGGAAAAAACCAAATATAGTATTTTTGTTAAAATATTGTTCCCACTAATATTTAATATTTTCAGCAGAATTTCAAGAATTATGGCCACTGCTATAGTTGTATTTTTCTCAGCCAACAAAAAAATTTTTTTTCCTAGCACAAACTTTCAGCAACTTTGATACTTTTTTATTTTTCTATGTAGTGATTGTTTTTACTTAACTGAGTTATCTGGGGCTTAGGGAGAGGTGCTGTATTTATTAGATAATACACTTTTTGTTTTTTAGTTGAAGTAGAATTGTAGCCAAAACATTTTCTTCAGCTAATTAAACACCACAGAGCAGGTTTAGGAACTCTCTGTATGACCAAATCTTATGTGCTATTCTGGCAGGACACTTCCTTTAGCTTAAAAGTGTGCTAATAGGATTGAATGCCAAAAATAGTGACATCATTTCCAAAATAAATAAGCATTTATTGATTTTTTAAAAAAAATCTCCTTATAATCATCTCCCTATAGCGTGACTGTCCCCTTATCAATAGTTATTTTAAAAATTAAAATAATTATATTCTTATAGTCACAAAAGGAAAAATATTAACTTTTGTTTATCATAAAGAAATAAGTGTGACAGCATCTGCTACTAACATAATACTAAGCTTTATTCTGCTATGGGGGAGAATATCAATTGCACATACCTCAATTGATGTTTCCTATTTTTTAAGAAATTACACACAGAAAATTAAAAATTAAGTTAGACTTTTAAGGATGACATTTTCAAAGTAGAAATGTAGTGTGCCAGCCCAATGCATTATATGTACATTGAGTGCACTGTCATTTCCATCTCATTAACAGAAGGCAACATATTAACATGTAAGAATAGCAAAAAGGCAGAGAGGAGGAGAAAATAGTTCATGTTTCAGAAGCTTCACTCTTACAAACTGATTTTAAAAATACAATGGTCAGAAATTACTAGTTAATTTAGAGGTATAGAATTTAAGTGTCGGTACGTAAGAATGTACACAATTTATCATACATTGGACTAGTTCCTACCTACAACTTCATCAAACGCATAGAGTGCTCATTTGAGGACCTGAAGTTAGGAAAGCTAGAAGAAATATGTAATTAAATGGTCTTATATACGCCCCCTGCTTCTTGCAGTGTTATCTATATGTTTAATTGCTATTTAATTGTTCACATAGTACATACTGTTAATCAATCTACATTTTAAATTTCCTGAAGAATTCAAGCTATGTTTCAAACTGTTTTAATGTCCAATAATATCCAGTTCAGCTCAGTGGCCTCATTAAGCATTTGTTCATTTTATTTACTAACTACACTCAAGTTTCCACATATCCGTGAATGTACTGTGGGTGATACAAAGTTGTGTAAAATAATGTAATAATATTGACTTCAAGAAGTTTATAATCTAGTAGAATCTGATAGCTCAAAAAAAGTTACTGGCTTACCCAGACTATGAGTTCAAAGGTGACAGATAAAGTTCAGAATGTACAAAAGAAATGTCTGTTGACAGTGATATAAACTAGAGTAGTTACATCCTCCTAGTAGCAGAATATTGCTAATAGCATAGTAGCAGAGTTTAAGTGTTGCTAAATTACTTGTGTGCTCAATAAGAACTTTCATTTCTCCTGTTGTGTTTGCCTTTTTTCTAGGACTAGAGAAAGTTCTTTTTAAAAATGTTTAAGGATGATTACTGATATTTAAGAAAATATACAGTAGTGGCTTTTAAAAGTTGCAGTTGGATGGTTAGGTAGTAGTGACAAAGGGGAATGAATATATCTTACTGAAGACCATGTGCCTTAAATTGCGTTATTCTCTAAAAATAATAGAACAATTATATGGTGTTCAAATGACATCTGTCATCTCAGTATCTTCAGAGAGATTCTTTTAGATCAGATGTGGACAATATTATTATTTACACTTATAGATGATGAAATTGAGATTTTAAAAGTTCAGCATTGTACCTTATTAAAGGCCCACAGAGATTGGATGACTACAGATTGACTTGACCTTGGTCTGTGTGTCTCCAGGCCCGGTGGTTTATTCCCTAAAACATCTGCTTTTATCAATGTAAGACCTGTTGAAATGTTTTTGCTTTATAGAATTATTAACTATAAATATTAATTAGTGCCTCAGAATTCACTATTAAATTATTACAGAGATTTTCTTTTTTGAATTTGGCTTCACTTATTGGCTTTGCTTTTAATAATGGGGGAAAAGTCTGCAAATCTAACGTATGTTTATAAACTTTAAAATAGCCGTCAGGAAGTGCACAGGTATTTACTGTGTTTGGTTTCCATCCTTAGATGAACTACACAGTGGTTTGGACTTAGTCCGCTTTAAAACATTTGCACTCCTGTTCAGATCATTTTAATATTTATTGACTACCAATTCCAGACACTGGAGTTACAAAGGAATATGCATTCCTTGCTCATACTGTTATATGAATATAAACATATAAAAAGTTAAATATGTATGGAAGAATAATTACAGTATAGTGTGGTTAAGTGCAATACAAGCAGTGGAAAATGCTGAATTCTAAAGGACCATACAAGGTCAGATTAAGGAGCATAAGTGGAAACAACACTCAGTAACTGGGAGCAGAACATTAACCGTCTTTTTATAGGGGATGGCGTGCTATTCATTATCATAAGCCAGAAATGATCTTGATAGATCTGATATCTACTATCAGAAAAGAAGTATGCTTATGCCAAAGGAAACATTTTAGTAAATACTTTTTTAACTAGTTAGAAATTATAGCTGTTCAGCATGATCTCACTTAATTTTATAGGTGCAAATAAATTTTCTTGGAGCACAGGTCAGGATAATCTCTTGTTAGATGGGTAGCTTTGTTTCATTTCACTGTCCTTGTTAGGCATCTCGCTTTCAGGAAGATGTTGTCTCTTGCACTCAGGATGTTTGTTAAAATCTGTGGATCCACAGTTAACTGATGACCTAGAGGGACAATTCTCAAAGTGTGAGTGCTAGACCAGCTACAATAGCATCACCTGGGAACTTGTAAGAAATGCACATTCTTGCACCCTCCCCCTCAGACCTACTGAAACAGAAACTCTGGAATTAGAGCTCAGCAGTTACCCTGTAGTAAATCCAATCTGATGCATGCTGAAGTTTGAGAACCACTGGCCTAGAAGAAATGCACTACTAGTACTCTAAAGAGTCATAAGATCCAGCGCACTGTGGTTCAGTATCTATCAAAGCTTGTCTGAATGTAATTGTGGAAGATTACATGCAAGATACACATTCCATCCATTCCTTTAAATCCTCTAAAATTTCTCCCTGACTAAGCACACCTGTGGATAGCCTTATAGCTATACCATCATCATATTGGCTCCATATAAAATGGCTTAATACTAGTAACCTATATTTAGGAACGTTATAATTTTTAAACCTATTTATTTTGCTACTTTATTAATCTAAGAATGTTGCAGCTTCTCCAGTGTTTGCTACCTAAGATCCCATGGGGGAAAATATAACTCAGATTTCACTGTTAGGAATAGTTCTGTTTTGAGCAACTTATTTCCTTTCATCTTACACAGCGAGCCTTGTAATCTGATTATGATTCTCTCTGAATATGAGCTTTAGAAATCTTACCATTGAATCCGTGGTTAACCCAGCAAATATAGCACACTTAGTGATGTGCCTGTTTAGTCTTATATTTCAAATTATTTTCTCTTGGCTTTTTCTTTTTTTCTTTTTTTGCACTTTTGCCTTCTTATTCTGTGCCATGCAATAACCATGTTGAGTCCCTTTTTAAAAACAAGTTGAAATATTGGTTAAATAATCAACAAATAACATTAAAAATTATGTGCTTATAGACCATAGTGAATTATACAAGATTTTGCCAAGAAATAGAAGTGTTTGAAGAAGACCAGTATAGTTTTTGTTTTCGTTTTTTAATAAATTTATTTATTTATTTATTTATTTATTTTTGGCTGCATTGGGTCTTCGTTGAGGTGCGCGGTCTTTTCATTGCGGTGGCTTCTCTGTTGCGGACCACGGGCTCTAGGCATGCAGGCTTCAGTAGTTGTGGCTCGCAGGCTGTAGAGCGCAGGCTCAGTAATTGTGGCGCACGGGCGTAGTTGCTCCACAGCATGTGGGATCTTCCCGGACCAGGGCTTGAACCCGTGTCCCCTGCCTAGGCAGGTGGATTCTCAACCACTGCGCCACCAGGGAAGCCCCACCAGTACAGTTTTTAATGAATAAATTGGTATCAAGAATGTAGAGTCCTTACAGATACTCTAGTCTGAAGAAGAAACTGAAGCTTAGAGTGGTTCAGGAATTTGCTGATGGTCAGTGAGGCTAGTTAATGGTAGAACCAAGGCGAGAATTCAGCTCACTTAACCTAGATGTCTAGGTGCTCTTTCTATTGTGTTAATGAGGCCTGAAGTCTTTACCACTGTTTAAAGTTATATATTTACTCCAAAAATATTATATGTATATAATATGTATCATATCAATTTAGTTTATGCGTTCTTCGTTTATATTAGAACCTTAGAGGTACAGAGATTTGAGAGATTAGAAATTGAAGCCTTAAACACTACTTGCCCAAAGTAATACAGTTATTTAGTAGTAGAACCGGGACTGGAACACAAAGCTTCTTAAACCTTGTGGTAGAATTTTTGCTACCATAGAGAAGGACAGGCAAACAAAAAGCACCTATATGTGATAATGCAATTATTGCAGAGATTCTATAAGCACAAATAAAGATGAGGTATTGGTAAAAGTCAAAAGTTTAATTGTGCCTATCTTTTCTTGAAGGGTGGCCTCTTCTTTTACCACATTTATCAATCTTTAAAAATTGAATCTTTACCCATTCAATTCCATAAATGCATATCGCAACTCACTACAGAGGTAACTGAGTGAGCTGTACAGTGATAAATTTTTCTTGTTAGGAGAAATTACATTCACTAACTTGAGCTACTTCAGCATGAAATTGAAAAAGAATCATTTTGTCTTAATTTACATTCTTGATTCAATGAGAAAAATGTGAATTAACCCAACAGAACTACAGACGCGTTGCCTCAGATACTAAAGGTAAACTAAATTGGTATTGTTGGAAGTTCATTAAATTATACACCCTCCCCCCAATTTATTAGAGTAGATTTTTTAAAGCAAGGTTACCAAGGTTAGTTATGCTGAGCCTATATATATTTTCAAATATTTATTTTGTCTTTTGGTTCCATTTTATTGTTTTTGATATATCTTTATCAATACTCCTCTGCGTTTTCCATTTCTCACCTAAGCCGTGCACATCATTTCTTAATCAAAATCACTGGGATAGTGCCTCGGTTCACTAGCCTTAGGAGCTGCTATTTGCCTTGAATAAATTACATGAAAACATGTTGATTGATAGATGTTGCATGTCAGAAAAGAAGATAACTGTATCTTCTTCAGCTTACTAAAAGGTCATGCACACAGAGTGATAGGAACAGCCATAGACAAGTTTGAGATAAAGTGTATCATGAAAAGGTGTGCAATCTTGCAACAGTGATACATGGACTTGAAGGCATTTTCTTTTCAAATACAAATCATATATCTATTGTTAAAGAAAAAATAAAATATGCTTTATCTCAACTATATTCCCCAGTATTTCAGTATTACACAATTTCTACTTCTGTCATGTGGTTGAAACAGTGAAAGTCATAATCATTTTTTAATTGACCTTTCAAGTTACTTTTAAAATATTGTATGGGTATGGATTTTGAAAATATCGTCATCAACTTTATAATACACATTTATGTAACAGTCAGAATGAAAGAAATCTACATGTAGATAAATGTTTCATATTAATAAAAATGGAAACAAGAATTTATAGCCATTTGTTGTCTTTAACTTGGATTTCCCACATGTCTAATGGACACTTTAGAAAAAAAAATCTGTGGATTGAGACTTGAGTTGTGGTTTTTGTTTTCTTTTGTTTTCCAGGCCATCAGTGTACTTCTAAATTGTAGGGCTTTAAACTGCATTCACCTAAATGTTTATATTAAGAAGACAATACCAAAAGTACTTAAAAAAATTCTACATGTGAATATTATGATTTTTTTATTATAAAATATGCTTGAAGTATATTTGTGCTACATATTAAGGCTTACGTTTTAAAAAAGATTCTGTTCTTTTATCAAGATTCCATATCTTTGTGTTCATTAATCTAGTTTATCTTGAAAAGTTTGGTTGAACAAGAAATCTGACAGTTTTAGAAGTATAGTTTTTAAAATAGGATGAAATGTTTTTAGTCACAAAAAGACTGGCCATGTTCTTATCTATACCAAATTACTTTGTTCTCCAACAGAGCTGCCAAACTGTCAAACTGTCCAGCTCCAGTATATAACAAAGATTCTGTTGTATTGTAAAGATATTCATAACAATTTTTATGGAGGGCTGAAAGTGTATAAGTTCACAGTTGTAGCGATAACATGGCACTCTTCACTGTTTGGCTTGTTTATATTGGCACAGATCCCCAAAGTGGAGACTGACAGAGTCATGCAGAAATCTGGTATTTGAGCTGAAATTTACACACTTTAAGTGATGAACTAAACAGGCTGGTGTTTTCTTTTTCTTACTCAAAAAGTGCAAGGTTACACAATACAGACGGTTTTCATCTTTTCCCATAAATGCACAGATTCCTGGGATATAAATGACTGAATTCATCACCAATTCATCAGGGACGCTGAGCTATGCAGTTCTGTTTACAGTGGCAGAAAGTTAATATAAATTTTCATCAGAAGGGGAAGTTTACACATATGATTCTATTTGTCCTTCATTATTAGCACCTGAGTCTAGGCTAGAACGCATAATTGTCTACAGGCACAGGCCAAATAGATGCAAGGGAAAGGCAAATAAGCACACCAAAAATAATTTTATGGTTGTCTGTTACAATTCTCTCACTGGGATTCTTAATCTAGAAAATCAATAAACAACAGGAGTGAAACTCTTTTCCTCTGCTCAGGCATAGCACAGCAGAAAGTAGCACACAGAAAGACCATTGTGCTTTTTTTGTTTTACTTTATTCTTCCTGTGAAGTTTATTGGATCAGTTTCTACTCAAAACAAAATATATCCTGGGTCAGTCTGTTAATTTTATACATTCTTCAGGGTTCTGTAAGTGAAATATCCAAGTGGCAGCAAATATGACAAGACAAAATAGTACCTTCATTTCATTTTTTAAAATAAGTTAACTCAGAGGCATTCATTTATCTTAAAGATTTTCTTTCATTTTTATTGTATTGTCATCTGAAAACTTGTGGAAATTAAGATATTCAGAATAGATAGTGCTATCTAAGGATAACAATAGATAAACTACACTAGCGATATAAAGTCAAGATCAGTGATCCTAATTTTAGGGTTATGGACATAATCTTTTCCATAATATATCTATATGTAAAAATATTTTAATTAAAAATCTATTTTTGGATATCATGCTCTCAATATCAAGGATACTTTTATTATATCTAATTTTACATTTAGTATGAATTTCAGTATAATTTATTTTGTTCGAATTTTGCCTTTTAAGTTAAATTAAGGTAAATTAATTCACCTTTTACATACCAATGAAAGTTGATTACTTATTTCCTCCAATGTGGCTTCAGTGAAAACTTTCACATTATTTCATTCTTCTGGTTGAAATTCATTAATTAATAACTTTGCTCTTTTCTGTCCCTGTTTGTTCCTTACTAAAATATTGTTGTACTTTTCTTTCTAGTAGGCAAATGTAAAAAAATTTTAATTTTATGGGTTGGTGGCCATAAATAATAGTGTCCATTAAAAAGAGACTATGTCTATCCCTAACCAAGGAAAAAGACAAATTTAGACTCAAAACAGTTTATAGAAATCCAGATCCCAAATGTGATTGCTTTGTAGTACATGAAAATAAAATATTGGAAAAGGATTTTATAAGTGATAGTATAGTTCTCACAAACTGTATTTTGATAATTTTTGACGCAGGTTAATTTAAAAGCCACAGAGTTCATTTCTTATGGGAATCTATAAAATCAATTCAATTTCTATATTTTTCCAATTTACTTTTCTTAATCTCATGGTATTAGGTATTATATTGATTATTTTGAAGCAGTTGTTCAGAATGTTTAATTACTCCTCTCTCCATTTTTTCTACTTACCTTGACAAATTTTTCAGTTTCTTTCATTTAAATTTCTCAAAAGAATGTTGAACCGTGAGGATAATATCCTGCGTTTTTACCTATATTTGTGCAGATTATACTCTCAGCAACATTTGTAAAGTAAAAGGCTGACATACCACAATCAACCAATAACAGGAGTAATTTCTGTCCCTTGATGTCAGTATTACAAATATCCCCACTGTAATTTTACTTACTCTTTAAAGCAAAATCTACTGAAGCTATATAAAATGTTTGTAATAAATTTCCTCTTTTATAGCTATGGTTTACCTACTAAAATATTTGAGAAGAGGCTGCATCACTATTCACCCAAAAGAGAAAAAGTCACGCAGAGAAGGTTGTGTCAACAAGATAAGCATCTGGATGAAAACTAAGCAAATTATGCAAATAGACAGATGTTTTTCATATATGTAATATATGGATAAATTTTTCAGGTTTCATCCAGATGTTTGGAATCATGTGAACATAGTCATAACCTCTTTGTGACCCCTTCTTTTCCCTATCAGGTAGACAGATTAAATGACTTGTTTAAAAGCATTTGGTATGGGATTTAAAAAAAAAAAAAGAAAAGTTAAGGACCTCACTCAGCTTTGACATCAGTGTTGTTTTGTTTTTTTCACTAGAACAACCTGAACTCAAACTATGTCTCTAGACTAGACAAGTAGTTTGACTGCTTTTAACTAGAAATTAACTGATTTATTGTAACTATTAGTTGTTTACTTTTCCATTAAAATCACACTGTTGCATTTTCATATGCGCATGTCCTCAAACACAGCTCTTTCTCTTTCCTCCTTTGTTGTCTCTCTCTCTCTCTTTTGGAATAAAGTCTTGCTAATTTATATAATAAACCTCAGGTTAATTAAACAAGTTACTCATTAAATCAAGATCATGGGGGGAAGGATTTAAGGATTCAAGTTGTTTTCAAACACTTGAACTCATGTAGGAGCACTCATTCTCATATAAATAATGTGCTAATTACAAACTATTCTTTTCTGCTAATTAAGGCAGGTCAGCAGGACTTCTACTTGGCAACACTTAGCTTAAGCGTTCAAGTTGCTATATGTACTTGAAATTAATGAAACTGAATTACCTTTAAAATGTCAGGCTTTTCATTATTTTCTGTGATTCCTTGCACTCATTCCTTTCAATTATTTTAATGCAGAGAGGTTTAATTTTATATACATTTTAATCTATAAATTTTTATAAATTATTTTAAATTATTTAGAGATTAAAGAATAGATAAAATTAGGATAATCACTCTCTTAAACACACACACACACACACACACACACACACACACACACACAACACACGTTTCTATGCTGTCAATTGATTTCAGAACAAGTCCAGAAAGCTCTTACCAACCTGTTACAACTTCTTTTTGAGGTCTCCATATCTGTCAGATTTCCTGTGGCATAAATGGCAAATAGATATCATCTTACATGCACCAATAGTTAATTTTCTATGTTTGGAAGGATTCTGATTCTGAGGTTTCATCTCTCTTCGGTGGCTGAAAATGCTATGGAGTAGTTATGTCTGTTATGGATAAAGGGAGTGGTTGGGGAGGATTGATAGTCATACCAGTCCCAAACTCCATTCTGCTTGCTTTTTCCTGAGCATGCTGTTCCCTGAACATGTCTTTATTTATTCTATTTGCCACTTACAGTTCTTTGAAATACCTTAAAATCCACAACCTTTTTCTCTTTGCAATTTCTATCACCAAATTTTAAAAACTAGCAGATAAGCTGACCTACAACAGTATGTAGCACTTAATAGATGCTCAGTAAATGTTTGCTTAGTGAATGAACTAATATGTTGACAAGATAATCAAACTTCTTTATGCTTATTCATCCTAAGGAGACATAAACAATGAGATTGAGCAATCCACCAGATAATCAAGATCAGTTACCCATGTATTGCTGCATGAACTTTGGCAAGTTTAAACTATCTTGTTCTACATTTGCTGTCTTTGTTTTTAATTTGTTTTGTTTCTACTTTGTTTTTATGTTAGTATAATTCTTGCATCTCCACAATTACTTTTATTTTTTCATAAAATTGAGGTCTTAAATTATCAATAATCATGGTAGTATCATACTAATTAAAGAGGTGCACTATCACCTAAACCAAGGCAAGAACATGGCAGAGAAATGGGAAGAAATCATGTATTAGTAATACAAAAATGTTAATATTGAAAAACTTAATCATAAGTTACCAAATTTTCTTCATCACTCCTATGTCACCTCTTTGAATAATTGTTTGAGATTTATTTCCACTTGAAACATCGAAGGATATTAAAGATGTTTTCCCTTTTTTCTTTAGTTTTATGCTTACATAGAGACAGATTTCTTGAAGATGTTTAAATGTCAGTATTAAAGATAATATAAAATATTTCATGTTTCCTGTAACCTCATTTAAGTATCTGTAACATTGTTTCAAATATTGTAAGAATTCAAAGCTCTTAGGGCTCCAGGACTGGCCAGATTGCATCAATGACTTGCTCAATGATTAGCACTCACTGGGCATTCCTCATTGAATGGATGGATCAATGAATGAATTAGAAACTTTGAGGAGATATGTAGTTCATAAGCTAAATTCACTGTGGGCTGGAATGTGTGTGCTTGTTTTATGAGAATGAAGCTTTGTAGGATATCTCAGTTTCTTGTATTAGGCCTTTAAACTGTAAAAAGAAGTGTTTCAATGATAAAAAAAAAAAGTATCTTATAATGCTATGCTTAACCATCTCTAATGACTACTCATCTCTGAAAATAAATACTGTTGGAGATGTTTAAAACCCAAAGCAACACCATCAATTGGCTTCTTGGAAAGTAATAGATTCTTATGAAGTCAGATTCTTACCACATCCGCAGAGGAACAAAAACCAAACTTTTGTATCCATAACTAAAGAGCCACGTATTTAATTAGGCAAAGTGGAAAATCTATTAAAAGTCCAACCTGATTTTTTTCTTTCCAGGAGTCTAAAAATCTATGAATTTCTTTTCAAAACTATCTTAGCAAGTAGAAGTGGGGCTATTGGGAGTAATATTTTAATGACAGTGATTCATTATTCATAATGTGATGTGTTTTCCAGGATGCAGTTTTACCATCGTGTACATAGAATGATAATACTTATGACCAAAAGTTGAAGTTGAACTGGATCTCAGAACTATAAATATATTCTTCATCTCAAGGATAATGCTCCACTGTTCAAGATCCTCTTATTAGTTGAGAATTGTGTTTAGACACAAGAGAGATATTAAAAGCTGAGACATAAACATATTAGGAATTTAATTTTTCACATCAAACCAAGAATCCTGGAAGTTATTGTTTGCTAGTGTTGACTCAATGGCTGAAAAGTGTCACTGCTGAAGTTTTGGTAATATTCTTGGCCTATCCCTTGTAGTCACAAGATACTGAGGACTGTATCCCCATACATGTGGGAAGAAGGGCGAAAAGGACAGCAAAGCCTTTTACTGAAGTCCACCGCAAACTTTTGCTAATGTCTCAGCCATAAGAACTATGTCCCATAGCTACCCCTAATTTTATAGGAGACAGAGAAATATAGTTTTCTCCAGAACACATTTCCTTCTCTAGTAAAATCATGTTTATGTTAGTAAGGAAGAAGGAAGTAGTGTATATTGAGTACATAACTAAAAGGTTCTGCCACAAAAAAATGGATATAAATTAATTCCTTTCACCTAAGTGCAAAAGATAATATTTAGTATTCATCCAACAAAACAGTCAGTACATGCTATATGCCAGAAATTGTTGCAAATAAATTCTTAGAAATTAAAAAATTAATTAATTGGAAATATTCCTTACCTTTGAGCATACACATATTTTTATCAAATAATTAATAAAAAAGAACATAGTTTATTAAATAATTGTTTTAAATGTGATAGATAATGGATGGGCTATGGAGTAGCAAGGCAGAACTTCTTTCTGCTTGGGAAGGTTAAGAAACTCCTTAAGAAAGTGAAATTCAAGCTTAGTTTTGAAAGATGTGTAGGGGTTTGACAAGTATGCAAAAGGAGGGAAGGGCAGGAAGGAAAAAAGCTTTTCCTGGCAGAAGGATCATTCAGTCCAAAAGTATAGAGCCATTCATTCCTTTAGCAAATGTTTGTTAACACCTAACTGTGAAGTACAGTGAGCTAAAAGCTGGAGCTACATGAATGAATTAAACTGACATGATCCTGACTTACCTTCATGGAACTTATAGTCTAGTCATTTAAGAGTGCATAGCGTTCAGTGCTTTGGATGAACTGTCACACAGGATACTTAAGCGGGAAGAAAGCTCAACAGTCTCCTTAGGGATAACAGTTAGGGAGAGATGAAGGAGCCCTAAGACCCAGTCCTCACTTTTAACCTGTTAATTCTGTTTTAGAAATGTGAGCTACTAAAGAGCTTTTTAGTAGAGAATGACATAGTCAAGTTTGAATTTCATAAGGCTGGAGAAACAGCATTAGGAAGGATTGACTGGAGTTAAGCCTTAAGAACAAAGCTTGGGTATTCAGATCATTATTGGTCATCAAGAGATAATACAGAGGCAGTATTTGTGGTGATGAAAGGGAAATGAATACAAAAAAATGTTTAAAAAGCAGCATTGGCAAGACTTGGGGATGGATTGGACTGGGTATAGAAGGGTGTAAGAAAAGGAATAAATCAAGCACGTCTCTAATATTCTTTGTTTGTGGAAGTTGGGGGACTGCCAATCATCTTAAATCATCAAAATTGTGTGAATAAGATTTGAGGTTAGGGATGAGTTCACTTTTGGATGTAGTTGGGTTTGCGATGCCTGTGGGACATACAAGTGGAAATGTTTTTTCAACAATTAGAAATACAGATCTGAATCTGTAAATATTAGGGTGTTTTATATCAGAGATAGGGAATTGGGAGACTTTAATATAATATGATAGCTAAAGCCATGCTATTATTTGGAGTATACGTATTTACTAATTTGTTCATTTTTTGGATAAATATTTATTGAGCACCTACTATATGTAAGGTACTATTCTTAGCACTGGAGTTGTACACACACACACACTAAAGTCTCTGCCTTCATGGACTTTACATTCTTTGCTTTGGGAGATGGCCAATAAGCAAATAGATATTATAGTGTAATGATAAAAGCTATAATGAAAAATAAAGTTGGAGGCTAATGGAATAGAGTCACATAGGGGTGCTATTTTAGATAGGTCAGTCAAAAGACCTCTCTGATGAGGCTTTGAGATAGGACTGTAGTCTCTCTGAGGTTTAGCAAGGAGATCAGTGTGTCTGGAACAGAGTAAGCAAAGGAGATAAAAAAACTTCTGCACAGCAAAGGAAACAATCAGTGAAATGAAAAGGCAATCTATGGATGGAATAGGAGAAAATCATTGCAAATCATATATCTGAAAAGGGGCTAATAGCCAAGATATATAAAAAACTCATATAACTCAATAGCAAAAAAACAAATAATCCAATTTAAAAAGGGGAAGAATATCTGAATAGACATTTTTCCAAAGAACACATACAGCTGGCCAACAGATACATGAAAAGATGTTCAACATCACTAATCATCAGGGAAATGCAAGTCAAAACCACAGTGAGATATCATCTCACAACTCTTAGAATGGTGATTATTAAAAAGATAAAAAAAATTGTAAGTGTTGGCAAAGGTGTGGAGAAAAGGGAAACTTTGTGCACTGTCAGTGGGAGTGTAAATTGGTGCAACCACTGTGGAAAACAGTACGGAGATTCCTCAAAAAATTAAAAATAGAACTGCCATATGATCCAGCAATTCCCCTTCTGGGTATCTACCTAAAGAAAACAAAAACACTAATTAAAAAGATATATGCACTGCCGTGTTCATTGCAGCGTTATTTACAATAGCCAGGAATGGAAATGACTTGTGTCCATTGATCGATGAATGGATAAAGAAATTGTGGGATGGATGGATGGATAGATAGATAGATGATAGATAGATAGAGATAAAGATATTATTCAGTCATAAAAAGGAATGAAATCTTGCCAGTTGTGACAGTATGGATGGATCTATAGGGTATTATGCTAAGTGAAATAAGTCAGACAGAAAAAGACAAATAATGTATGATCTCTCTTACATGTGGAATCTAAAAAAAAAAAAAAATGCTCACTGATACAGAGAACAAATTGTTGGTTGCAGTGGTGTGGGGTGGCGAGGGGGGGGAGAAATGGGTGAACTGGGTTTTTTGTTGTTTTTAGGGGGGTTTTTTAGTTTAAATAAATTGAATAAAAATTTAAAACAGAAACAAAACAAACAAACCCCCCTAATTCTGATGATCCGTAAATGCTACTTAAAACCTGGCTTATCCAGGACAGTGACCATGCTTGCTCTCTACCTCAGTGAATCCATGTCCCTACTCCTTGCCACCAGAATCCATGTTACCTGCCTTCATGCCACCTAATTAAGGACATTTCCAGTTGTCCATTTTCAAACCACACTGTGGCCGAACTCCTTC
Source organism: Balaenoptera acutorostrata (assembly GCF_949987535.1). NCBI lineage: Eukaryota > Metazoa > Chordata > Mammalia > Artiodactyla > Balaenopteridae > Balaenoptera > Balaenoptera acutorostrata. The sequence continues at coordinate 36,360,083 of NC_080070.1, read as the reverse complement.
CCAAGGTGCTGGGCTAGTCCTAGCAACACCACATCACACACACACACACACACACACACACACACAAAAGGAAGAACTGGGTCACTGCGTCAGAGTCAGACTCTGGGATGCCCAAAAATAAACTTGCTGAAGGAGGGACTTGGATTTTGGGCAGACCCTCAAGTTATCTGTGAAAAGCAGCCCTGGTCACAGGGGTCTGGGCCGCCCAGCCTAGATAGAGGATCAGGTTGCGGGGCGAGGGCGGGGGGGTGGGGGAGGAATGTCAGGACCCTGCGGGGGGGGAAAAAAAATGATGGGAGCTTGGACTAGGCTGGTTGCAGCGGAAGTGATCTGAAGTTTCACAAATGCTGGATGCGTTCCAAATATTTTACTGATTAGATTTGGAGTTGCTGTGAAGGGATGTGAAAGATAAAGAGGAATCAGGAATGACTGCAGCATTTAGGGTTTGTCCAAATTGATGAGTTGAGAAAGAGCAACCGTTTTTTTTTTTTCTTTGTTTGGTTGCTTTATTTGGCTTTGATTTGTCTTTTTTGTTTGTTTTGTTCATTTGTTTTTGAGGGGGGGGCTTGTTACTGCATTGGAGGCAGTTCAGTTGATGAATTGATAAATTCCATATGTTTATTTGAGAGGCAAGTGGCACGATCAAGAAAAATGGACGTACACATTGAGTTCATGGGAGGCATGGGAGCTGGAGATATAAATCTGCATTGTCAGCATGTAGATGGTATTAAAGATCATGAGTCTGAATAAGAGCACCTAATGAGTGAGAGAAGAGAGAGATGGGCATAGAAGGGAAGAGAAGACATCCAGACATGTCTGGGCACTTAAAAAATACTTCAAGATTTAGAGGGGGTAGAAGACATGCAAAGAAGGCTGAGAAGTAGCAGACAATGTGTAGAGTGATAAGAAAAAGGAAGGTGGATGAGAATTGGGAAACATGTTTGAAACATGAGCAGAGGGAGAGAAGCTCACAGTTCATTTTTGTCCACACCACCTTCATGGCTTACAAGAAGTGAGATTCATGTTGCTGTGTCCTATTTTAAACTTTCACGTTGAAAGTCTTCAGATGAGACCTGCTGAATGAGACGAACCAAAATTTTCAGCTCAGTGTAATTAAACTACATAGTTTGAAACACAGTTTGAGACATGGTTTTCATCTTCCATCATTGATGTGTTATTCTGTTTTAGCTAAATTCCTGAAGGCCAGTGTCTGTTCCATCCAATTAATCTCTGTATGGCTATGCCAATTATCTGGTGTTTAAGGCTTGGTAAAGAAAAGCAGAGGAAATGGGCTGGAAGTGTATGGCAAATGAAAATAGGATGATAAGAAGATAGGAATAGAGATGTAGTTCAGACTTAAATTTTGCCTCTGTGAAAGGCCTCATTTTGCATATTCATAACTTACAAGGTTGATTTTATAATTTCAAACTTTTCCTCAAGTTAAGACTTTTCATAGACAGATGTGTAATCTTTTGAACCAAATGGATATAAAGGTAGAATAAAGGGCACTTTAAAAAACACATACTGACATTTCTCTCTGTCTCTTGATACAAACTGGTTGTGTGCTGGTGCAGAGAAAAAAGATATGAATCAAAGAAAGAATCCTGCAACAGAAAGCTTTTGCATCAATGCGTATGTTGGGGAAAAAAGGAATAAATTCAGTGGAGAACCAAAGACCAGCCAAATCTTCAGAGGAGAATTTATCAGACAACTTGCCTTAGGACATGTATTGGAATGCAATAGAGGAGAAGTTAAACTTCAGGGGTTGATGGCTAGACAGTTATGCTACAAAATAAAAACCATTAGTTCTTACTAATGGTACATCAAATTCATAATTCGTTAGTAACTTTAAAGAAGAATATTCCACTGTGGTCTTTTCAACTAACTTTTGCTTACATTATTTTTCTCAAGAAAACCAACATATCCTTTTCTATAAATCTGAGGTTACATTTAATTGCTAAAATTTCATTGTGCATAATCATTTGCTTTGCATATGTTGTATTTTTAAATAATTATGCTTGTAATTGATTTTCAGTAATACGGCATAAAATACTTCGTCCCTATAAGAAAAAACTTTAAAAACAACAGTAACAACAAAACGTAAATGGGAAAGTGGTAGAATAAATTCTGGTTTAAATGCTCAGCCATATTATATAGCTTTACTAATTAATCAGCTGGAAATTGTTATAACTTAAGAGTTTGATTTTTTTGAGTATAATTTGGGTATTCTCTTCTTTTTCAATATAATTGGTCATTGGCTTTATACTTATTAAAAAACATGTTCTTCGTGCTTGTTTACAGGTTTTTCCAATTTATGTTATTGCAAGACCTTTTCAAAGTGAACAGAAAGGCACAGACCTTGATGTGAGAGAAGCATGTTTATGAATGCTTTCATTAACTAAGATATACCAACAGGCTGTCCCCAACTTACTAATAAGTTTTGTTGCACGTAACTGTTTCTGAGCCTGTTGTTCAGAAACAGGAATTCCTGTTCTCATAGAAATAATGTTGTATATGATCCCATACCAACCCTCAAAAACTTATTTAACCGTAATATAACTCAAATAATAGTAATAGAGTCTCTAGATCCTTTTGCCTGATTCCAGGTCTCTGAGGCCCTCTGGACCTGACAGTAAAGGGAGTGAGATGTAAGTCGCTTCATACAACAATTCCCCTAGAAGCACAGGGAGAAGTTTCTCAAAGTGTGAATGAGGAGACCAGGCCAAAGGCTTGCCCACTGGTTTTTGATTTGGTTCTCTACGGAGGGTGGAATGCATAAAGAATAGGATCTTGAAGAAGGGTAATCTGGGAATTAAATGGGATTATGAATTATTTAAAAGTCTTAATTTTTTTTTAACATCTTTATTGGAGTATAATTGCTTTACAATGGTGTGTTAGTTTCTGCTTTATAACAAAGTGAATCAGCTATACATATACATATATCCCCATATCTCCTCCCTCGTGCGTCTCTCTCCCACCCTCCCTATCCCACCCCTCTAAAAATGATATGATAGTGAGAAAAAGAAAAAGAAAAAAATTGAAATTCTTGGAGTCAAATTAATACTGTTAAAAAAAGCTGTGACCATGAAAAATTACTTAACCTCTCTAGGCCTACTTCCACAGTACCGTGTGAGGGAATTTAATAAAATATTTTCAAAGCCTTTTTTCCCCCAGCTTTAAAATGTTTGATTTCTGCCATAGTAGTGTCAGTAATGAGTAAAATGTGGTGGGAATGGAACCGAGGAATGGTCCGGCGATGTCTTGGCCCCCCTATGCATTGTATAATGCTTTGTGATATCATTATAGTGAATAATAATAATAGTAATAAACATGACTATAGTTACTAAGAGTATCAAAATGATACCTAGTAGAGCAATAGTTCTCAGACTTGGCTAATCATCAGAATCACTTGGGGTGTTTTTAAAAAATTGACGTTCTTAGATCCCTTCTCAAACCTAATTAAATCAGAATCTTTGCAAGTGCAAGACTTTCTCTTTATAACATAGTCTCTTGTGTGATTGTGATGACTATCTGGGTAGGGAACCATCAAGATAGATGTCCTAAGTGAATTGAAATGAGAATTTAGCATGCTTTGCAGTTTTCATAACAAAGTTTTTGGATAGAGGAGTCCTTGAAATTGGTTTTTCAGTATTTTTCACATTCTTTCTGAAGTCCTATTTAAACATAAATCTGCAGAGTAAACCATTTCCTCTTAGAGGTAAATTTCAGCTAAAAAGTCCTAATTTTTAGAATCTGGCATACTAGAGTTTTCTTGTTTAAATGTTCATTGGGAATATTCAGTGTTAAATTATCCTTTCTTAGAGATTATCAACAAAGGGCATATAGCAAATGACAAACTCTTGCCTATTTTAAAGCAAAATAGAGGCTAAAATTGCTAGGATTTATTTATGATATGCAAAAATATTTGTGACACTGTGGCCACCCCTGAGTATATATTTTATTTATACTGAGTATATATTTTAACTTGATTTTTAAAACATTTACAGGTAACTCATAGAAAGAACCTCTATTATATTTCTATGTCTGTACATCTTGTTTTTCCCTGTTCATACCAGTGTATATAGAATTACAAAATAAGTTTGAATATATATTTTGAAATATATTCATTTCATTGTTTAAGCAAAGGGTTAATATTTCACATACTATTTGTAAAGTAACTGTATTCACTAATATTCAGTTAAATTTTTGATATTTAAATATGTTCTTATTTTCCTGGTATACAAAAAATTTTCATTGTTTGAAAATTTTAGTTCATTGACTAACTTAGTGGAAATAGCACTTGACAATGAGATATTATACAGATACCACAATGTAATAAAGACAGTTTTCTAAGAGTTGCATATAACAGTAGTGGCATTTTGACCCAAAGATTCTATTAGGTTGTAAGGAATTGAAAATTTTGGTGGACTTCATCACTTTGTTAGTAACTTGATATCATTCTTAAAGTAAGTAGCCATAGAAATAAAAGAAATTTAAAATGTTCTACTGTTCTTTGTCACTTTTTTAAATCACTGTCACCCTTCCTACATTGTACTATGCTTCTGTTCTACTCATGGCTTTTCCCTGGTGGTTATCACCTAACTCATCTTTGGGGCACCTTTTTATTTCACAGAATGGTGACTGTCCTGTGGATAGGTGTGCTCAAGGTGTTCTTTACGTTATCCCCATACATTACATGTCTCGTCTCCGTGTTTCCAAGGCACATGAAATATGACATAGCTGAGGCCTTTAAAAACAGTGCATAATAAAAAGAGCTAGGAGGTACCAATACCATAGAGGCTCAAGTCACGAGGGTCTAATTTTATGTTGGCAGGGTGAGATGTTGACAGGGTCTCCTTTTTTTACAGCTGTATCCATGGCCATGGAGTCACAGGAAGGTCCTGAGTGTGTATTTTGGATTTGTCCTCAAATTTCAGAATGCCTCATTTGTGTATACCAGTGTCTCAGCTGTTGCAGACTTTGTAATGAATTAGTATTGGACTCAGAAATTGAGTTTCTGCCAGAGGATTCTGGCAGTGAACATTCTTCTATAACAACAGACGAGTGATAGCAGTAGAAATGCCAGGGGACTTCACAATAGCATGTCTCAGGATTCAGTTAATGGCTTAACTTCAACGTAAAGATGATCAGAGCAAGAGCAGCTTATTGTTCCACTCTGGTGGGTGGTCTGTTAGGTGCCAGTATGTAAATGAAGATAATTACAAGAGAGTGCCAAAATGTGTCCTCCATGAGAAAGTGTGCAGTTCTTAAATAGATCATTCTGCAATCATAAGAAACCTTTGCGGGGGGCAACAAAATCCCCCTTCTATGAAAGGTTTAATATCTTTTGCGACATTGGGAGAAGAGTGCCATTTTGAGCAAAGGCCAATTGGGATTTCTCCAAGATTGCAAAGTATCTTCCCAGTGTGACCCTCAGAAATAAAGTTTTAATTTCCAGTTTTAACTATCCATCTTTCTATAAGCATTCTTTCATATGCTTCCTTTCTGATACCAAGCCAAAATGATTAATTTAAAGAGGAGAAACATTAAATTGGAAAGTGTTTTTCTTAAAAATGTATGGTTAAACTGCTTACTCCTTTGGGCAGAAGCTTAATATATGAAAAAACGTTAGCTGCTTTTGAAAGAAATTTTAGCACATGCTCTGTCACAGGATAAGGTAACTAAGTCCTTATCAATCCTGTGGTTTATTTGCTTTTTAAAAGGTTTTTCTCTTACCTTATAGAAAACTTGCTACTGGAATGCAGTGACATTACTTTTTCATATTTCAAAATACAGTCTTCCTTCTTAATTACCAACCACATGGAGTTCACGTCACGTGGGATTTTTATGTTTTTTAATGAAGAGTTCTTCCTCACACTATTTTCAGGTACCATATTGTGGATAATTCATTTTAAAGGCAGAGCATGACCGATGACATTTAGTGATCTATGTCATATAGTGTGTAACATAATGAAATAACAAAAAGACTAAAAGCAACACTATCAGGTAATTGTGTACTTGTCAGTGATTAAATGGCAAACTCTGAGAGGACAGGCTTGTCCTGTCCGTATTTTTATCTCTAGTATCTGACAGAGTAAAGACTTAATAAATATTAGTTGAATGAGTGAAATATCTGATACAGCGGCCCATCCAATTCACTAATTTTAAGTGAGACTACCAAAAAAATCTACATTTATTTAGATGTTGGATATGTTTTTTGAAACACCAATTTCTAATAAGGGAAGGAAAGCAAATTAAAATGAAGTATTTTTGCCTGTTAGTTTAAAAAGACTACAAAGGAGTGATAATGCACAGTATTGTTGAGTCTGATGGATGGACACTCTCATACACTGTGGTGGGATTGCAAATGGGTACTGCCATTCTGGGGAAGCATGATAATGTGTGTCAAAATTTATTATCTGAGTGTGATTTGACCCCAAAATTAAACTTTTGAGAGATAATTGCGAGGCTGAATTACAAGGAAGTTCATTGCAGTGTTAGTTAAAATTGCAAAAATTGGAAAAGTGTAAATATCAATCAGAGGAGAATTACATTAAATGAAAATAAGCTTTCTAAGAATTGAAAGTAATGGTGTGCTTTGCCGGATTTGAATTTTTTTTAAATTCCAAACAGCTGTATCGTCTTTGCCGAAGTAAATTATCCTTTCACATAGAGTATTTCTTTATGTGTACATGGATGTTAGTAAATATTAAAAAGGTTTCAATAGAGTTCTAATTTTATAAGTAACTGAATCTAGAAGAGCATGAAAAATACTTGCGTTATGTTAGCAAACTCTTAAACTGAATGATAAAAATACCCATGTGTGTAGATTCTTTTTCTAGACATATGATTAAAAGGCAGATTAGAGAATAATTTCCTTTTCTACCTAAACAAGCTCCCTAAAATAATTGAAAGACTCTAACTGAAGAAGGTGAAATAAAGTTTTTATGATAATCAACAGTAATTTTTCTTTTAGATTTTGACTTTTAAAAAAATGAAAGAGATAATGTTGGAAAAGTCATGGATAAAACATTTTACCATAACGAGACAAAGGAAAAGAAGTCTTATTTATGCTCATTTCAGTGCTGTAGATCACAAGTCAGTTGTCCAGAGTCACATGTGAAGGATTGAAGGGGACTCACCACGTGCAAGGCATTGTGGCTCTCCCTGGAGGGAACGCTAGGTTTCTTTCCTTAGCCTACAAGCTACAGCTCGAATATCTGGAGCCAGCTAAGCTCTTCATGTGTTTACAAGCTTAGAAAAGCCTAAAGAAACAAGATTTTCAAGTAAATGTCTTTTGAGTGATTAGGTGCATGCTACTCTAATGTGCATTCTTGGAACATAAAAATTGTTTAGAAACATTTCCATCCATTAAGAAGCTTAGAGTACTAGATATTAAGGGTAACTGAATGTGTTCATCCAACAGGTAAGATTGTCAGAGGAGTTAGGTTTTTGAATAGAAATGCTGCTTTTGCTAAAGCAAGGTGCAGAGACTTGTTCCTTGGGCTTGGATTTTACGTATATCTTCAACAAGTGGGCAACTGACCAGAGTTTGTTGGAGAAACAATTTTTTCTCCCAGCCTTCCTAGTCTTAAGTCTCATTGCAGTGGAACTAAGCTAGAGAGTGAAAGGAAAACAGTAGAGGGATAGTCACCTTTAGGAACTTTATTTCTTATCATTTCCTACAAGCAGGAAACCTTTCTGGGCCCTCCTACCTTCTGGTTCTTGAACTGTTGATTTTTACCAAGGGGTGCTATTTCCTATGTGGATATTTATACATTTTTAATTTATACGTATGTTTTTATGAGTCATTATTACAGACAATTAACTATAAGAAATGATTTTTAAATCAGAGATATACTGTACCTTCTTTGATAGAGTTAAATTTTAAAAACTCAGGGAGCTTGAGAAGAATTTTAGGACAAAAGCCCAGAAGACTTCATAAAAATACATAGATGTATAATTATTGATGTGTTAAGGTGATGACTGTTATCACCATTAGTTTACATTTTATTTTATTCTAAAGAACACTTGTGTGCACATTATAACGTGAATGACTACAATTCCACTGCTGAGGAGAATCTAACCTAAACGTGGTAATAGCTGAAACACAAAATGGAAATACCCTCACAAAATGGGTTCCTCTTAAGATGAATTTGCCGGAGATCTCTAAAATCTATCTTTGTGAATTAGCTTCATAATGTATTACACAGGCATATATGTGTTTCATAATTCGCATTGTGAATAACATAGCCTAAAACCACAAGATTCCAACTATTTTCTTAATATAAATATATTCCTTCTTCCATTCATTTGATCAGTATTTTTTGAATAATCACAATGCTTCATCAGCAATTGGTTGTCAATGACTACCATTTCCTCTATCCAGTGAGCTTTATGTTTCATTCTTTAGATTGCCCTGCAAGACTGGTAAATTGTAAGCTATTGGGAAGAAGGCATTTGTTCAGAGTTCTCATTGATAGGGATGAGGTCCTACGGCAACTTGGAATGGGGCTGCGATTAGAACTTGGAATTTCTGAGGCCTCTTTGGCGACTCTGTCATTTTGTTTCTAAGAACACTCTAATTTTAGCTGTAGGAGCTTTCCTTTACAGGTTCTGAACCCACTGTGTATGCACCTGAACTAATGAAGGCCTCTCTCTTCTCAAATGGTTTTACTGTCACCACCTCTTTCCTCCTCTGGCACTGGCCTAGTTAGCTTCTGGGTTAGTATACAGAAGCTCCCCGCCTCAAGGCTCTTTCCTTCAGCTCTCCTGTTAGCGTCTCCTCCCCTTGGTGCCAAGCAGGGTCATAATCTTTGCCTCGGGCTTCCTGGCTACTGATCTTCATCCTTGCTAAGGGCAGGGTAAATAGAGAACAAAAGTTTTGCATTTTTCTTATCTGTGTCTTGATTGCAGGAAGCTAAAATAGGAACTCTAAAAGAAACTTTTCCTCTGCCTTGCTTGGTCTGGCTGTTTTGAAAACCGGTGCACTTACTTGTCCTTTGGGGGGTCCACCTCATCCTTTTGCGATGTCTTAGTGGTCACACGAGCATTCTTTCTCACAGAAAAGCAGCCCAAGCCCTCAACTCACTCCCCTAGCTAACCTGTAAAATATAGTTAAGATGACTTCATTACTTATTAGGACTGAAAAACATTTCCTCTGATGAGATAAATAGTATTTACCTTTCAATGAAAAACTTGGTGTAAAAAATCCCGGTATCTTGGCAACATTTTCTGAAATACTAACTTTTCTAGCCAGGGTTGCCAGATTTAGCAAGTAAAAATACAAATAAATTCAAATTTAACCAGGCATCCTCTATTTTATCTGGCAATCCTACTTCTGAATCCATGAGAACATAGTACCTATTGTTTCATGCTTCTTTTGTGTTTGGTTGTGATAGAAGATGATTATTAAAAGTTTTTGTCTTCTCTGTAACCAACATCCTGAATCAAGTGCTTAATAACTTCAAAGGCACTGTCTTCTGGGCTTCCCTGCTGGCGCAGTGGTTAAGAATCCGCCTGCAAATGCAGGGAACCCAGGGTTCAAGCCCTGGTCCAGAAAGATCCCACATGCCGCGGAGCAACTAAGCCAGTGGGCCACAACTACTGAGCCTGTGCTCTAGAGCCCGCGAGCCACAGCTACTGAGCCCGCACACCGCAACTACTGAAGGCTGCGTGCCTAGAGCCTGTGCTCTGCAACAAGAGAAGCTACCACAATGAGAAGCCCGCGCACCGCACCAAAGAGTAGCCCCCACTCCCCGCAACTAGAGAAAGCCCACGTGCAGCAACGAAGACCCAACACAGCCTAAAATAAATAAATAAAATAATTTAAAAACACTGTCTTCTAAGGCTAGTAAATTCCGTTTAGCATATAATCTTATATGGCTAATTCTCCTCATGAAAAATAAGGAAAAAGAAAAACAGTTTGAATTGTATCTTGGAATTCTTTGCGTTGTTCTAGTTGGCATAACTAACAATGCTGCTAGTGACTCAGAATTTATTTTGTTCTCTTTATGCCCCAAGCAGTTTTTTACCTAAGTCCTTTACTGTATAAAAGTCTCTTCAATGAGATACTCTTCCTGACCACCCTTCGTGGAAAGGGCAAGAGCTTCAAAGTCAGCCAGATAGTTGTTCAAATCTCTTATGCCATTTCAAGGATATGTGAAATAGCTTGGACATGTAACCTAACTACTTGGAGTGAGCTTCAGTTTACACATCTACAATAAAGCAGGGTGTTGGAGAAGGAAGTGAGATAGCGTGAGCTAGGACTTGGAATTATAGCTGGCATGTAATGAGTACTTAAGAAGCATTTGTTCTCCCTTTCTTCTTTTTTGTTTTGGCTGAGCCCACATAGCCACTTTTTGTACTTGCTTTTAATGGCAAGCAGCACATTTCTGCTTTGCACTGTGGTTATATTGAATATAGTTTTATCTTTCCTACTATACTAAAAGATCCTTAAGGACAGGTGATGGGTAGCACAGGGCGCATTGTGTATGTGTATACTCATGCAGATGTGGTGATTTGGACCTGGAGGAGGTGAGGGTGTAGCTCAACAGTACATTCATAAAGTTATAAACCCTTTCACTCAGCCTCAGAGACAACTTTGTAAAATATAATAGGACATGAAGCTGGTAAGATATTCTTCCTATCCAATGGGACATTTTTCTGCTTGAATAGATTGCAGAGAACTAAATAAATACTGAGCTAAAGTTTCAGGAATTATAGTATGACAGGCCCATTATTTCAAATGCACATATCTATTTAGCAAGGTCACTATAAAGCTAAAAAGCAGGAGTCAGTCTCAACTGACCAGTACTTCTGTTGATACATGGAAGAACTGATATCCACTGGAGGAATTATATAATTTCAAAAGTCTTGACTTGAAATAATACTGCATTATACTTTAGACTTTAAAATATTTTCAAATACATTATCTTCTCTGATTTGAAAAATCACCTATAGGCAAAGGGAGATATTATTAACTGCATTTAGTAGACAAGACAATTAAGGCTCGGTGTGATGTTAAGTAGTCCAAGTTCATCAATGAGTAAAAGGCAAAAAGATCTCTTCTGAAATCTAGTCAATACCATTACATCGTACTTTCTTTCCTAATTGCAGATGGAAGCTTTTGAAAGGTCAGGCCAATGGTAGCAGCATTACAGATGGATTTTTTTATTTTGCTGTCTTTCAAAAGCTGAAGATAACAGTTAGGATGCACAATAACATTACATATATTGTAAGTGACTTGTTCTCTTCTACTTGATATAATTGGAGGTGCCAGGGCCTTTGGCCAGGTAAAGTGTTTAAACAGATTCTGATTGAGTAGTGATGATACTAAATTAGAGCAATGGAAAAGTAGACAGTTCTTCATTCACTTCTGGAGGCACCATTCCAGAAGACATCCATGTATCGACATGTGATCAGTGTGTGTGGAGGCATATGCCCTAACATCTTAAATATCCAGTTTTACTCTACAGGCTATATTTCTCAGAATAATGATAGAAAAGCATCCTGACTTTTGTGTCTCCGGCAGTTCCAATCTTTCTCTCCTTCTCAGTAGATAACTTCACTTCCGTATCTTCTGAGTTCACTGAGACTGTCCAGTGTGAACTCTTTCCTCTTCCTGCCTCTGCAGAGAAATTACCTCTCATCCCTTTCTTTTCTTCAGCCTGTCTCATGGCATGATGCATTTCTTCCCCCCACAAGACTATCACCTGCCACCTGCGCCTGCTTCTTGATTGAGCCTCTGTCTCCTCAAGTGACTTTCCTTTTTTTTCTTTTTTTTTCTTTTTTTTGGCTTTAATGCGTTTACTGCGGGAATTGCCCAAGTAAGTGTAAGCTTTCAGAAATCATGCCGTTAGGCTTTTAGTACAAACAAGTCATTAAATTCCATTTAGCCAACATTGGCTGAGTGTAAAGTTTTGCACAAGTTACTTTATTAGGCAGGGGTACATGGAGGACATCAGCAGCCTGGGAGTTGGGGATTTTGAGGACGTAAAATATACATAAAACTTAGCATTTTAATCATTTTTAAGTGTACAGTTCAGTGGCAGTAAGTATAGTCACATTGTTATGTAACCATCACCACTATCCATCTCTAGAATTTTTCTTTTGTTTTTTTAATTAATTTTTATTGGAGTAGAGTTGCTTGACAATATTGTGTTAGTTTCTACTGCACAGCAAAATGAATCAGCCATACATGTACATATATCCCCTACCTTTTGGATTTCCCTCCCATTTAGAACATTCCCTAACACCATACACAAAAATAAACCCAAAATGTATTAAAGACCTAAATGTAAGGCCTAACACTATAAAACTCTTAGAGGAAGACATAGGCAGAACACTCTTTGACATAAATTGCAGCAAGATCTTTTTTGACCCACCTCCTAGAGTAATGAAAATAAAAACAAAAATAAACAAATGGGACCTAATTAAACTTAAAAGCTTTTGCAGAACAAAGGAAACCATAAACAAGATGAAGAGAGGACCCTCAGAATGGGAGAAAATATTTGCAAATGAAGCAACTGACAAAGGATTAATCTCCAAAATATACAAGCAGCTCATGCAGCTCAATATCAAAAACACAAACAATCCAATCAAAAAATGGGTGTAAGATCTAAATAGACGTTTCTCCAAAGAAGACATACAGATGGCCAACAAACTCATGAAAAGATGCTCAACATCACTAATCATTAGAGAAATGCAAATCAAAACCACATGGGGTATTACCTCACACCAGTCAGAATGACCATCATCAAAAAATCTGCAAACAATAAATGCTGGAGAGGGTGCGGAGAAAAGGGAACCCTCTTGCACTGTTGGTGGGAATGTAAATTGATACAGCCACTATGAAGAACAGTATGGAGGTTCCTTAAAGAACTAAAAATAGAACTACCATATGACCCAGCAGTCCCACTACTGGGCATATACCCAGAGAAAACCATAATTCAAAAAGACACATGCACCCCAATGTTCATTGCAGCACTATTTACAATAGCCAGGACATGGAAGCAACCTAAATGTCCATCAGCATAGGAATGGATAAAGATGTGGTACATATATACAATGGAATATTACTCAGCCACAAAAAGGAACGAAATTGGGTCATTTGTAGAGACGTGGATGGACCTAGAGAGTGTTACAAAGAGTGAAGTAAGTCAGAAAGAGAAAAACGAATATCATATATTAATGCATATATGTGGAATCTAGAAAAATGGTATAGATGACCTTATTTGCAAAGCAGAAATAGGGACACAGATGTAGAGAACAAATGTATGAATACCAAGGGGGAAAAGGGATGGGGTGGGAGGAATTGGGAGATTGGTATTGACACATATACACTGTTGATACTGTATAAAATAGACAACTGATGGGAACATACTGTATAGCACAGGGAACTCTGCTTAATCCTCTAGTGACTTTCTCATTTCTCTTATCTTTGTTATAGCTTCTCTTTCTCCCGACCAGCTCATTACCATGTTTTCTTTATTTGAAACAGACAACAAACAAACAAAACCTCTCAGACTATAGTTCTCTTTTATTTTGGTCTTTACAGAACTTATCTGTAAAAGAATTGTTTGCACTCATGGCCATGATTTTCCCCCATTGATTCCCCAATAACTCGCTGCAGTCTAACTTTCTGCTTTAATGCTGTACGGGATCTGACATCCAGTAGGTCACATGCAAACTATCAACAAGTTCAAAAAGAACTTTCGTTACTCCTTAGTCTCTTTGAGGTTTCGGTGTTTGAGAACTCGTTCATCTTCTACCTTCACAATTCTTTTCTTTTTATTCTTTCCTCTTTTATTTTTTTCCAGCTTCCTTGAGATATATCAACTCAACTTCCTTGAGCTGACATCCCAGTTCTTTTATTTAAATATATAACAGCTTTGATGAAATATAATTTACATGCTATAATTTACCCTTTTAAAGTGACAATTCAGTGGCTTTTGGTATATTCACAAAGTTGCACAACCATCACCACTATCTAAATTCATAATATTTCCACCACCGTAAAAAGAAACCCCATTCTCATTAGCAGTCACTCCCCATTCTCCTCTCCCTCCAGCCCCTGGCAACCACTAATTTACTTTTTGTCTCTATGGATTTGCCTAATCTGGGCATTTCATATAAATGAATCCTGCAATATGTAGTCTTTGTGACTTCCTTCACTTAGCATAATGTTTTCAAGGTTCATCCGTGTTGTAGAAACCTTTTATGGTTGAATATCATTCCACTATTTGGATAGACTACATTTTGTTTATTCATTCATCAGTTGATGGACATTTGGGTTTTTCCTATCTTTTGGCTCTTACAAATAAAGCTGTTATGCACAACTGTTTGTGTGGACATATATTTTCATTTCTTTTGGGTATATACCTAGTTGTGGAATTATTGGGTCATATGGCAATTCCGTGTTCAACATTTTCCAGAAGACTTCTTGACTTCTATTACTGTGCTCTCCTTACCATTCATTGCCTTCCTTTTTCACTATTTTCTCATCTTCTCTAAACAAAATGTACGTAGATGTTCCCCAAATTTGGGACCTGACTCTTCCTCTCTCTTCATTCTCTTTACCAGCAACCTAATTATCTCTCTTTGTCTTAACTTTGTCTTAACTACCATCTCTCTCTTTTTTGGGAATCTGTTGTCAGCCTGAACGCTCTCAACATAGAGCTCAGCATTACCCATAACTACTAAGGAAACCTTTGCTTGGTTATCCTGCCAGCAGGTAAACAGCATCATCTTCTTTCCAAAGCCTGTGTTTCATATTCTCATTTCCACTTTTCCAATAGTGGCACAACTATACTTGACCCTTGACTTAAACATTTGAAGTCATCATTTACCCCCTTCCTAGCTTTTACCCTAAACCCAGTTACTAAATCCTGCCAATTCTACTTTGACCATTCCTCTTGTGGTTCTTGTTTTCAACTAAAGTGTTTCTTATTATTCTTATTATCTCTTATTTGGACAGTTGCACATACGTTTTAAGTGGTCTTTCTACCTCATATCTTTCCTCACTCTCTTCATCACTTCTCATCTGCCCTTCATAACATGACTTCAATATTGACCTGGGCCAGGTGCATCCCATCATTTCCAGATTCAGCAACATTTACCCTTACCTGCTAAATAATGTCAAGTCTCTTTGCCATTTGTTCTTTAGTTATACTCATTAATTAGCTCCAGCCAACCTTCCCATGAGGTAACACTCCTAAATTAAGCACTTGTTCTATCCAAGATCAATTATTTTCTTTTTACTGTGTATGACCCCACATGTTCTTTGCTTCTATTTAACATGGTCACCTTCTGTCATCTCCAAAAGATGAACTATTTCTCATGTGAGTTCAGCCCAAATATTATATCCCCATAAAAGTTTTATCTGATCTCCCCAACTGAAAATAATTTCTTCTACTTACGAACTCCTGAAATGTTTTAAAAACATTTTTATGGCCTTTTGACATTACACTACATGTTTCTTATTAGACAGTAAACTCTTTGATGGTAAAAACAATGTCACATCACCCCCTACCTCTGCAAGCATGCAATGCTTATTAGTTCTTTGCTTGGTACATGGGACAAACTTGCAAAAAAAATTTTGAATGACAAGTAATGTTGGATGTATTTTATTCTTACAAATATTTTTCTAAACACTATATCTCTTTTGCAATCTTACTTTTAAATTGTAAAGAAAATCCAGAATATCGGATTCAAATAATAGTTTACTTTCAGGTATTATACTATAATTTAGCAGCATGTATTTTCAGTTAATCTCTAATATGCAATTTGAAATTTTAACAATATAGCAGTAATGAGTGTTCAATCCATATCCAGGCAAAAGATGATATTGTCCTCATAATGAGAAAAAAAAAAAAAGTGATGGTATGTGAGAAACACAAAGTAAATCCAAGGTATGTTTGGAAAAAAATAATAAACTATTTTATAGCAGAAAGAGAAATAACTGAGAGAATACACATAAGCTATTGTAGTTCCTGGAACATGTACCATGAAAAAGAAATGTTGTGATACTGTTAATTTTAATAAAATTAGTTCCAATTCATCTCTACCTTTCATATTTCAGAATTTTTAAGGTGGACAGAATTCCTTAATATGTGAACAAGAGTTACATTTAGTATTGCTGTAGATTATGTTAGTGTTTCTTATGTGTTTCATTCGCAATTCATTATCATTAGCAGCAGAATAATGAAGGAAATAGAGATATGAATACCACACTACTTGGTATTGTTTAGTGCAGCCTGTGGAATGCCAGCTCAGAGGAGGAGAATGTGTTCATTCCATTAAACTGAGTGTATGATTCGAGACCTGAAAAAACAAAACCTGTCTTAGCCATTAGTTACCATTAACTCACAGGTTTATTTTATGCAAGGTTGCCTCAGCTCATCTGGGAGTTTGGAGCCATAGTGGAATATACTGAGTATTGGGTTTGGACCTGAACCCTGAGGACTTTGTTAGAGCTTCGGAGGATGACTTGCGGATCCATTCCATAACATATTCAATACCTTGATTTTCTCTCCTTTGGATCTACATCATGAATGCTTAGCCAATATAGCCTGACATTTGATTGGTAAATAGGATGCTTTATTAATTACTCACCCTTATTATAGTACCATAAAATAAACGGTCGTAGCTTCTCAGTTTGGCCTCCATAGTGGTCCGCAATATAAACACAACGTATCCACACATTTATTCTTTAACTTTATGTAAAATATACCATAACACGAAAATAAAAATTATTTTAAAAAATATTTTCTAGTAATTAGCTTTTTTTTCCCAACAAACTTAGTGTAATTATGTATCAGACATGATAAAATGAAAGGTCAATCACTACAGATGCATAATTTCACTCTGATAGATTGCTGTTCGAAAATAGGTTATGACAATTAGATGATTAATTTTCTTCTATTAAATAGCATTATGAGACTTCAGATTACATTTATGAGTATATTCTCTTTAGTGGGAACATAATGGGAGGAAGACCAAACAGAATAGGAATTTGTATCCTTTGTGGAAGGTTCTGAATATACTTATTATCAACTACGCTTGTGAAAATAATTTAAGAATGAAAATCTGTTTGAAAACTTACTATTTGCTCAGTATTCAAAGTAACATTTTAAAGATGTCATATGTTAAAGGTTAAAATATGTGAGTTTGAGGAGCAAAATTCTGGGTATCCTGCTGGCAAAATTTTTTTGGTTCTGGTTATCTGCAAAGTATACACCCCTTGTCAGTTTAAGTAGGGAGTGCCTGTGTAAACATTCTTGTTTCGCCTGTTCCACATAATCATTTCTTGTATCATATTTCTTCTGACCTCGCTATCTGAAACCAATTACAGGAGATCCATTTGGGCTGCATCTATTTTCATAAGAAGCCTAGGCAGCAGTGTTTTTCTCAGAGATGAGTATCAACATCAAATATGCTTCTGAGTGCTTTGTTATTTATGTTTCAGAGAGGTTTTGTAGCCTTCAGCTCTCAAGAATGTGTCACGCTGTGCTGTTTATACATTGAAGATATTAATGGGCGTAGATGTCATTTTTCATTTTAATGTCTCAAATGCAACAGGCTGATAGGTTAAGCATTCCTATTTTTATGGGGAGAGATATGAGTGATGTCTGTTTTTTTCCAAAATGTACATATATTTACTTTGAAAAAAAAAGAAGTTATTTATAAACCTGAGAGTACTTAACATTTTTGGTTTCACTGGTTGTTTCTAAGCTATTCTCAAACAATTTTACTTCTGGTGAGAGTTTTCAGTGTTCTTCAAGAAGAAAAAAAAGTATTGATCTGGCAGGTTCCAAAGTTTTTTCACTCTTAATTCTCATAACGACCCACTCATTACAATTACCCTTTGTCTAAGAGGTTCCTAACTGACATAAAGTTATTACTACTTTACAAGGGTGATATGCTTCAACTTTGCTTAACAAAATTTTTGTTTGTTTGAAATTACACAGCAACTATTAGGAATGATATTTGCAGTAAATATTTTATAGCAAAAGGCACTGAATTCTGGAAAACATGTACTTTCCCACACCCCTGCAGCCTAACAAAAAGTATACCTTTATTATAAAGATTTGTATTCATCTTTTCAAAATATTTTAATTTAATCTGATTCTAATTTTTAAAGTGTCCTATCTTAGTTTTCTTTAGCTTTACTAAAGTTAAATGACTTCATTAAGTGAAGTGCGCCCTTAATTCACAACAAATATGTTTTTGAAAACTAGATATGGCTTGGCTGTCTTAGAAACCTTTCTTGTTATTCATTTGCATCAGACTCAGTCATTATTGAAGGAAATTTTGCAAACATCTTTTGCCTTTTTTCTAAATTAGTTGTTCTTTTTTTTGTTTTTGCCGACGGTGATTATATAAATACCTAAATGGCTAATAGTACTTTATGAATAGCCCTTTTCTATTTACCAATTGAAGTGGACAAGCAATTTTCAAATTAATATTTTATATAATTTGACCCCTAACACCTTATACTGATGGCAGTATTTTATCTCATAATCTTTCATCATTTGAGGAGCTAAAATAATAAATTGGAAAGATGAACTAAATGCCTCTGAGCATTTGTCTATTGAAATTCAGTCCTAAAATGTTGTCCAGAATACTGGAAATAAAAGTGTCATGTGATGCCTGCAGTTAGAATGCAAACTGCCAAAGATTTCTGCTTATGAGTTTTAAATCATTCCTGATCTCTTGGAATTGTTTTTTGTCCTCCCATCTTTTATGTTTACTATAGCAATCTCTACTGCTACTAAAAGAATGTTGATATAGGCAAGTAGTTCTTTTTCATAAGAGTTTATATTGAAAGGTGATTCTTTACTATTTTAAAGATAACTGTAAATGCATATGAAAACCAAGGTACTTTGAAAGTAGTAGCATGTTTTAGCCAGCTATCTTGTGGTATTCCATTATTATCATAACTCCTTTAAAAATGGTATACATTTTTTCTAGTGATATTTTCATGAGCTGCAGTTCTAAATATATCTTGTTTTCTAATGTCTTTCTACAGGCACCAGGTGTTACATATTCCACTGGGTTAATGTTTGGGTTGAGTTGAATGAATACAACGCAAGGTTGTGAAGGAGATAGGGTTCTAGGTTTGGGAGACAAGAGCCATAGCTTTTGACCAGACTTTGCTACTGCTTTGTGACTTTAGTCAAGTTATTGTAATATTGGTTTTTCAGTTACCTGACTACAAAATGTGAAAGCTAGGCTAAACAATTTTTAAAGTTTAGTCCAGTTTTAGAATTCTTCAGTAATTTTTCTAGTAAAAACTGGTCAAATGATCAGAATTTTACAAGAGTTTAGAGCTCCATCAGGTATTGGTAGAGTGTGTAATGAAATCGAAGTCAAGGGTGGTGGGAACACTTAGCCCTAAAAGCAGTATATATTCTGTGATATAGTTCTATTCAAACACAAATTCAAATTGTAAAAAGATTATATTGTAGTTTCCCTTTTAAGTTCTGATAAATATATATGCCCTCTTTACAGGTAAAAAATAATTTATTATGGTGCCAGAGCTCTCCTTTACTTTACTAATTGTTCTCCTTTACCAGAGTTTTACTCATTGCCCGCTAATGGTACCTTTACAGAGACAGTAGGGCACACTGGCATGCACTCTGGTCTGCAAGCCAGGAGACCCTAAACAAAGCGCTTGATTACTCTAGGCCTCATTTTTCTCATTTGCTAAAATGAGGGGGTCAGATTGGATGATTTCTAAGCTTGCTTTTAGTCCTCGTCATTCATGATTCCAGGATTGTAAACTATGTTCATGAGAAGTCTTTAAGAATAATAAACAACTACAGAATTAAATATAAACTATATAAGGATGTGTGTGTGTGTGTGTGTACATATATACAAAATAAACTAATGAATTCAAAGGGAAACATTTCTATGAAAAAAACATTAGGCAAACTTTGTGTGGCTTTTGGAATTAAAGGGGGAAATAGCTGATTTTTTTGATTTTGAGAATTTCGCATAGACACAGCTTAACTCACACTATAGTAATTTCCATTTGAAAAATATCATTTGTCATTATTTTATGAGTTGCCATTAAAAAAAAAGAAAGCTATATTATTTAGGATATCAAGTGAAATTTTTTAAACTGAATTTTGTGATCATAAAATATTTATGGAATTTTGTCTTTGGTCTTTTTTTCCAATTGAACTTTATAATAAAATTGCCTGAGTTCACTGGAATGTGCCACCCTTAGAAACATTTAGGCTGACTTGTAATTACTTGAAATTTATTAAAAACAAAAGGAAGATTGTTGTAAATGAGTGTGTCTCCAAATGTAAAAAGTGTGCTTGACAAACTATGCCAGATCCTGCTATGGGAAGACAAATCAATGTTGTTAGGAGATGTGCTAGGGCATTCAGTTTGTTTACTTTGGTTTCTATGTCTGCCTGCCTTCTCAGAAAACTTGCTTGGAGCCAGACTGTAGCAGCCCTCTCTCTGTCTTTTCATAATTGATCAGGGGATGACTGCCTTCCCTGAGGGTTAAGACGTGGCAACTTTTTCTGTTTGCTCAGCATCTCAATGCAGTAGTTCAAACATTGTTCACACCAGCTGGCAGTGTAATGCCATATGCACATCTTGTCAAAGCAACTGTTGTCATGGATACTAGAAACTCTCTTAAAAACCAGATCATTGATTCCAATCAAAATTGTACTTTTATCAGCTTTGAATCTTAATTATTATAGAAGAATATTGATCTAAGATATTTTTCCCATCATGAAAAATTAGCCTTGTATTCTAAAACAGTGAATAACAAAGTGGGGCAATGATTTATTTTAGTTTTATGTGCTGAAAAATTTCATCATCAGTGTTCATTGAACTCAGTTGTTGAGAAAAACAATGAGTTTATAGTCTCTGAAAAAGTTTTTTTAAATTAGTTTGCACTGCTACCTTTAAAATGTCTCAATATGTATTTTTTATGGCATTAGTTTTTATATGATAAGTTTATATAGCCCACTCACCAAACTGTCCCTCCTCTAGTAAATGAAATGCTTACATTAATTTCTTATGTTAAGTTTTTTATTTTCCTGAGTGGGACAGAAAACATAAAAATAAATGAAAACATCTTCTATTTTGATTGGTATTCTGTCACACATAGAAACAAACCTGATTGGTTGAGTGGTAATTTCTTTGTTCTCTGATTTTGCTAAGAATGCAAATGAAAACCACTCAATTTTATTTGGCATTAAAACTGCACTTTATTTTGTCAAAGGAGAGGTTTCCCCTTGAATTGTAAGTACAAAAAAAGTGTTTTTAATCTTTAGTGAATATCCTTATTAATTCACTTTCAAGATAGTCTGATGTTGATTTGTCAAATTTAATTACAGCTTCCGGTAACACTTGAAGTCTACTGCTTTTGCTTCAAAATTGTAATATGAAAATGCAAATTGATTGATAATTTAAAAGGGAGTGGGCATTTTAGTTGAACACTCAAAGACAAGTTCCTTGTGAAAATGAGGTTATTGATGCAGTTTATGATTTTTTCCTCTTTAAGCACTTTTAAACAAATTACCTTTATTTTCTGCAGGATTACATGCATCTCTGTTATTTTAAGTAAAGTTGTGTATATGTGTGTTATGTGAATTTTTTTCACATTAGAAGGAAAAGAATATTTAATGATTCTCTCTAGAAAGGAGGTGGGATTCTCATACATTAAAGCCTATTACTATTAACTAAGGAGTAACTGATAATTTACCTTTCAACAAAATATTTAGATATTGCTCACTTTTCACTTCTAGGCTCTCCAAGCAGCAAGACAACTTCTCTTACAGCAGCAAACAAGTGGATTGAAATCTCCTAAGAGCAGTGACAAACAGAGACCACTGCAGGTTAGTAAAGCACTCCTATCCTTGGGATCTTACTTTAAAAGATGTTTGTAGTGATTACAGATGTGCAGACCCAGTTGTATACATACAGAAAATTATTACATTTGCATATGTAAGTAATTTTAATTCAAAAAGAGAACTCATTTTATCTTCCTGAAAGAGAAAAATTAGCATAGATTTCAAAAGTTTACAAGGTCACTTTCTGGACAAGTTATGTAGGGACATTTGGTATACATAGGCATTAGGAGTTTTGTATAAAACTCCCTTGTTGGGATTTTAATGAAATTTTATTCACAAACAGGTTAAAATGTGAAATGTCTTCCTTAAAAGCAAAGTTATAGTAAAATGGTAGGGAAGAAACAAAGCAGTCTTAGACAGCCCTTTTGCAGTTGTATCCAAGTGACAAATGCAGAAAACCTCCAGGGTTGCCAAAAAAACTGTTTGAGTTTGCCAAGGAGTTATTGCTGTTGCTACAGTTATAAAAACACATTCTGGAGTTTGTTGTCCTTATTCACTATGTTTGTCCTGTGAAACTGATAGTATGTATGTCTTTTAAAGTAACTTTTTGTTACATAATACAACCATTGTTTTATATAGCTTTAACCAAAATATATAGGACATTAGGGGAAAGAAACATTTTTATAGGGTATTTTTGAAATGTTTGGAAGGTAGAATCTGGAATTGTATAAAACATTATTCAAAATGTTTATCAGTTCTGTTGAAAGATAAGCAATGCTTTCTTTTTTGAATCATGTGTTATGTACACGTCTAATAAGGCAAGCTTAGTTTTTTTTTAAAAAGTCAGCATCTTTCTTATTGCTTTATTTTAACAAAACAATCTTGAAAAAAAAATGTTTATGGCCTAGCTGTCTGTTTTCATTTTCAGGTGTACTCTCAGATGCTAGTAACTAAGTCTTACATGGTGCCCTACTGAAGCTCAGTTTGTGTAACAGAATTATTGGCTACTGATCTACACAATCCAGAAGCTACTCATTACCTAAAAACTGAATTAAATGCATAGTCCCTAGGCAAATATGAGAAGGGAATATATATTCTTGGGAACAAACCATTTTTGTGGGGTGGATGGGAAGAAGGGGTCCTGGGGATAGGGGGTGTGACGTACCGATGTCTGCCATGATTGCAAATGAAAGTTATATTGAATCAGCCTAAGTTTAAGATTCATTTTAATTTTTTTCTCTTTTAAAATAAATTTCACATTCTTTGTTTTAACTACTCAGTAATTCTGTAGTGACAAACTTTCCTCACTATCATATCCCTCCCCAAATAATAACAAGTGATAACGGTGGTTGGAGTATTTCCACTGAATTATCTGATTCCATGAGAGCCTCTCCATACATTTACATGACAGAGAGAAATTTACATAGAAGTCACAGATAGCAAATGAAATGTTTATCCTCACTATGGCTTCAGGCTGGGAATTTTGCTTTCTTGTTGGTATAGCAAAGGAGATTTAGATGCTGGCAGCATAAGCCAAAGGTAGGAAAGAGTTTATTGTTTCAAATATCTGAAAAACACTGTATATTGTCCTAATTCTATTTTTATCATATCTCTTGACAAAATAGACAAAATAATAAGTTGTTCCTCTCCAAAGCTAAGTCCAGTAGAAGTTTCTTTATTGCTGGTTACCAGGGTATCTCTGGAAAGAATGGCTGGGCTTTAGCTTTTCTACTTTCCTTTTTTGTTGTATTGGAAGGCAAAAATGTGATACTTCGTTCAACTAAAATATACATAATTTTTCTTGGAAAACACACACACATATAATGTGGAAATATTAATGACTCTAAAATAAGAAATTGTTGCTCCCGTACCAAATGTTTATATAAAAGTTTGAGCAGAACTCCTCAATTTTGTTATTTTATCACCAAAGGGTGATTAATAGTACTATAAATACCTTTTAACAATTTCAGTTGCTAGCCATTACCACAAACTTCCATTGTGTCACTTATATTTAGTGTTTTGTGACTCATATTATTATGAATACATATCCATTGTACATATTATAAAACTGTAGCATTTTATTATTACTTTGTAATTTTAGTGGAATCTAATGCCAAAATGTCATAGGAATGAAAAGTTGGTTGGTTTTTATGAATAAGAAATTAGAAATAATGAATGAAGACTTATTTGTTCACCAACATATACACTGCAATTAATATGAGTCTACAGTTTTAGTGTTTCATAGTACTTGATAAGCTTTTCAACTGGAAACTTGCTGGGATTGTATTGAAAATCTAATAAAAACCTGATAGCATTTTATACTAGCTTACACATGTTGTCAAAGGGGGATATTAGGTAATGCTTATCTTTGCATCTGCAAATACTGTTTAACATGAGTTGCACTATTTGCCACTTATGTTAAAGAAGAGAGTAGAATATCTTTGTTAAAAATTTTAACCATTTAATATGAAAGTAACACTTAACTTCTATGATTCTCTCACAGCCGACTTCTTTTTCTGCTTACCTAAGAGTTTAACCAACTTTTCCTAATAGAGTTGGTGTAGATTATCTTTTAGAATTAAAAAAAGGTAATTGAAAATGTTTCAAAAGCTATACTTGCAAGGCAACGTATTTGGTGTTAATAATAGATCATGGTGGCTTGTACTTTATCAGGCATAACATATTTTTAGAAGACCAAAAGAGATACTATGTGGTTTTCATTTTAAAATATAGTTTTGATGGAGAACTATTTTATAACATTTGAAAGAAAATACAGATTTTCTTAAAAATCTGTTTTAATGGCTCAAGTCACAAGAACAATATTCGGTTGCTTTGTTTTATTCAACTGAATTTCTTTTAAATGTTTAAAAGTGGTGACCAGATTTGAGGTGTGACATGGTAGAGAGAATATTTCTAGCAGACTAGTATTTATCTTTGCAGGTATTTTTCATTTACACTTTTTCAGGTTTTTGTACTACAGATAGCATAGATAGTAGCATATCTAGTGCAAAATGGAAAGAAGAAAATCACGTCTGACAAGCTTGAGTACTGATTGTAGTAGTGATTTCACTTTCATGTATAGATATCTGAATATATGTCTTTGAAACTTGTTTACATATTCTGTTCATTACATGAAACACCAATTGAATAGGTCCAATCAGTAGGTACATTGATTAATGACATATTGATGAATAATATATAAAGATTGTGATGCAAATGGGAGCTGATATTAAACTAAGCATTACTAGATGTTCCTTCTTTACGTTCTTACTATGTATCCCAGAAAAACATAACCTAATAATAACAGCTGAAGACAGCCTCTCATTTTAGTTTGTTTTATTTATCTGTATCTACTCCTGGCACTTCTATGCTTGATATACCCATAGCGTTCCGTAATGAGAAAAGTTAGCCAAAGAGAATATGTAATGCTTTCAATTTCATGAAACTAATTTCCAGATTATTAAAAAGAGTAAATTCACACACACGTATGTGCACACACACACACAAATGCATTTGCATATACATACATGCACACTTCCATAATCTGTAATTTTAAAACTTTTTGTAAAATACATTATCAATTTTCTAGCCTATGACAAATCTACTTAATTTAGTTTAGGTATGAAAATTGGTCGCATTATTGTTCTTGTTACATTTACAGCCATGAGACAGACTTGTGGTTCTTCAACAGCTGTGCAGAGCAGAGACGTAAATTTAAGGTAAATGCCATTGCTTTGCTATCTTAGATGAATATTAGTATATAGCGTTGTAATCACTTCCTTCGTTGTAGGTTAATATCTTATATAAGGTTCTCTTTTCCAATAGGTAATTTTTTTTTTTTTTTATAATTCTGTTTTAAATAGTTCAAGAATGGAATAGTAAAAAGCAAAAGTGAATTAAACCTAGGGGTCTTATTCTGACTCTGCCACAAACTAGTTATATAAGCTTGAGGAAGTCACTCAACATCTTTAAAATAAAGACATTGGGATACCTGATGGACAAAATATAATATTCTGTGGTTAAAAATTTATTTCACTTTTTTTTTTGAACTAAGTGATAGGCATCTTAATGTTTCAGGAAAAGCTGTATCTTGGATGTTAGCTTATGCATTAAGGATTATGTTTGTCTATTCATTTGTTTTCAGTTACAAAGCACTTTATTAACATACCATAGCCAAAAATAATGCTTTGGAATCAAAGTATCAAATCCCATATGTTTGAAAACCATGGTGCAAGTATCATTTTATATAACACCTATGGAAGTTTTGTTTAATGCCTTGAAATAATTTTATAAATTGCTTTTAGGGAAAATCTAAGTTACACAAGGAGTTATTTTACCATGTATTTACTTAATAAACTACATTAAAATATGTTGTGATATAATACAATTTAACAAGTTTCTACCATCCTCTACTTCACTCCAAATTGTTAAAATTAGCATTGTCCAACAAAACAAGAAATTCTGCAGTAAACTAATCAGCATTTCTAAAATTTCATGTTCCAGGGGAAAAAAATCAAAAATAAAGTATAAAATGTATAAATAATGAAATATTTATCCTGGGTTAAAATACTAACTCTGTGGGTAATAGAATTGGACACTGATAAATATGTTTTAGGAAATTATTAAAGTCCATTCATGCAGTAGTAAAGAATGAAATTGAATATTTCCTTTCCAACATTAATATTTGATTTCTAGTTATAAGAATTAGAGAGAAACTAAAACACATTTTGTTCCAAATACTGAAAGCAACATAAGCAAGAAATTTGCAATATGGGTTTGAGTAGGGCAATCTACTGTGATGCAGAAAACTTAGAAAGAATTTTTAAAAGCTGTTTTTTGCTATCTATATTTTCTGTATATCAGAAAAATAAGCAGTATTATATTTTTATATCATAAATTTTAAAAAGAGCTTAATTTAAAAACCACTAACAAGGACAGACTATGCCTTGTGTGGTCCTCATTGTCCCATTCCAGTAAAGAACATTTCTTAAAAGGCAGCGTGAAATGGACAGTCTTGTAGGAATGTTACAGAATAAAATCATTCTTAAAATATTATGATGTTGCCACCTGTAGCCAGATGCACAGGGCTGACACCCTGTGGAGGAGGGTCT
Source organism: Balaenoptera acutorostrata (assembly GCF_949987535.1). NCBI lineage: Eukaryota > Metazoa > Chordata > Mammalia > Artiodactyla > Balaenopteridae > Balaenoptera > Balaenoptera acutorostrata. The sequence continues at coordinate 36,333,151 of NC_080070.1, read as the reverse complement.
GGGACATCCAGTGCATCGTTGCTAAGTGTGCTTGTGTGGAAAACTTGTGAACGATCTACTCATGGCATGGAGGACAAAGAACATATGTTTTGGGGTCTGAAGCCTATCTTTGCCCTCAATTAGTAGGACCTTGGGTAGAGTAACTTGATCTCTTGAAGCCTGTTTCCTTATCTCTAAAATAGGAATAAGGATACCCACCTTGCCAGATTGTTGTGAAGACAAAAAAGAATACTATATAAAGTAGCTAGCATAAATCCTTGCACTTATAATGAATTAATAAATAATTTCTGTTATGCTCAGCTCCAGGAAATTTATATTTAATCCAAGGTAATGATAAATATTCTCTAATATGTTACCTTCCACTTGGTCATAATTGTCACAATTCACTATTCACTATGATATGAAGTGTGCCTAATTTATGAGAAAGCAACAGTGAGTGTTTTAGGTACTACTAGAGTATGTCCCCCTGTTATAGGCCTCCACACCATGTATATGTCACACTTGCCACACATAAACTTATAATGTTTGTCTTCCCTGCTAGACTGTGAGCTCTGTGACAGCAGGGATCATGCATGTCCTGCTCATTTTCCAGTGCCTAACACAGTGCCTAGTGAAAAATAGAGCTCAGTAAATACCTGCTGGAACAATGAATGAGGGGGAGATAGTGTTGAGTGGAGAGTGTGAGGAGGCTGGAGGGGGAAAAAGCTTCATTCATTCAGTGAAAACTGAGTATTTATGTGTAATATCCTCAGGGACTTATGATTTGGTTGAGGAGACAGTAATACTTGCACACAAATATCAGGGCACAGTGGCTGTGCTATGGGAATCAGAAAAGCAGAAAGTGCTAAAAGTATTTTACTTTATTTTACTGAGTATAGTTGACTTACAATATCATATTAGGTTCAGATGTGCAACATAGTAATTTGATTTTTTTTTATAGATTACACACCATACAAAGTTATTTTATAAAGTATTGACAATATTCTCTGTGCTGTGCATTGCATCCTTGTAACTTACTTATTTTATAACTGGTGGTTTGTACCTCTTAATCCCAGTCACCTCTTTGACCCTTCGTCCTACCCCTCTCCCCTCTGGTAACCACTAGTTTGTTCTCTGTATCTATGAGTCTGTTTCTGTTGTGTTATATTTATCTGTTTTGTTTTTTAGATTTCACATGTAAGTGAAAATATACAGTACTTGTCTTTCCCTTCTGACTTATTTCACTAAGTGTAATACCCTCCAGGTCCATCCATGTTGTCACAAATGGCAAGATTTCATTCTTTTTATGGCTAACATAATCACATCTTCTTGATCTGTTCATCTGTCAGTGGACACTTCGGTTGTTTCCATAGCTTGGCTATTATAAATAATGCTGCTATGAACACTGTGGTGCATATAACCTTTTGAATTCATGTTTTCTTTTTTTGGATAAATACCCAGGAATGGAATTGCTGAATTGTGTGGTAGTTCTATTTTTAATTTTTTGAGGAGCCTCCATCCTGTTTTCCATAGTGGCTGCCATGATTTACATTCCCACTGACAGTGTATGAGGATTGCCTTTTCTCCACATCCTCACCAACACTTACTATTTCCTGTCTTCTTGATAACCATTCCGACAAGTGTAAGATGATATCTCATTGTGGTTTTGATTTTCATTTTCCTGATGATTAGTGATTTTGAGGCTATACACATTTTAAAAAGAAAATTATTAATTCAGGGTCAAGTGATCAGAGAAGGCTTTGTGGAGAGGTAGCATTTATTTTAGGCTTAAAGAGAGGGAATTTGGTAGATAGAGAAAGTAAAGGACAATTTTTGATGGAGACATTTTCAAAAGATGTCATCAAAGATGTAGAGATGGGAAATGGTGAGGTCTGGTTAGGCAAGAGTAAGTAGTTTGTTTTGACCAGCATAGAGATGTCACACTAGAGGAATAACGAATGGATTGGAGGGCTAGACGTATACATAGCCAGTTGTATACAGCCTGACATGTCAAGCTAATGAGTCTGTACTTTGTGATTTAGGCAGCAGAGGTTGTTAAAGGTTTTTGATGAGGAAGTGACACAATGAAAGCAGTGTATTGTGTGGAGATCTAGTCAACAGTGGTGCATCTGGAGGATGCTTTGGGGGAAGGGAGTTGTGAGAGATCTGGAATAAGGTAATCTTTAAAAAATTATTGAGGCTGGCATTTCATGAATTGAGCTTTAGAAATGTTGAGTTTGAGGTGATGGCATGAAAGTAAATGGAAAGAGCAAGCTTTTAGAAAATTAGAGTTTGGCAGAGAGGTCAGAGTTAGAGACAAATATTTGTGAAATAATCCAGAAGTGATGGATGAATCCACGAAAGCAGAGGAGATTTCTGAGAAAGATAATCTAAAGAGGAGCTCACTAACATCGACAATTTTTAAAGCAAGAGGAAAAAGAAACAGACGAAAGTAAAGAGGGGGAAAGAAGAATCAAATTAGCTTTTACTCTATTGAATAAGGTCAAGGAAAGGGAGAGTTTTTAAAACACAGAGCTTGTCAACCACATCAAACAGTGACCATGAGGATGAGCATTTTCATACATGCACTGTTGAACTGCAACACTGATAATTTCTAACCCTCCTCTTTTTATCATTTGCTAGTAACTCAAGATCTGCAATGCTAATATTATCATTAATGAATGGAAAAAACCTTACTTTAATATACATGTTAAATAGAAGATAGATGATAAATGTACTTTTACTTCCCTGATTGCTGTGTTTCCAATCATATAAGCAAATGTATATTGCATATATAATACTGAGTTCCCATAAGTTAAATCTGGGAGAAAACTGCTTTCTAGGAGGTCACATTTTCTCTTTTCTTAGCTACCCAAGCACTTGCCTCTTTCTGTAATCCATTAGGATTTTAAGTATATATTCCCTTGACTTCTCTTCCTTAACTAAAGTAAGAGGAAGAAAGAAATAGAACATTAATATTGTTAAGGGAGCTCTCCATAGGATTTAAGACTTAGGCTGCGAATTTTACCTTAAGATGTTTGGAGGTGTTGTACAAGCTAAATTGAATGACAAAGTGAAGAACAGTGTCAGTACATGATTAAAAACAAAAAGTGAAATTATTTTGAAATTCACTTACATTTAAGATGCATTGTGTTTCCTCTGTGGATTCTATTCATATCTATAATCCTGCATTCTCCATTTCTACTTGGTTTTCTTAAAATTTCTCTGCTACCTTCACCTTTTCCACTGTAGTTTTTCTTCCTTTGCCATTCCGTTCTTTCCTCTCATCATGTAATCTTGTCCATTTAACTTAATCTCTGTCCCTTCAGGCCCCATATTGAGAAAAGAATAACTTTAAGTGCCTTAATTATTTAATTCTATCTTGAACCTAAAAGGTATTCTAGCATATCATTTTACTAACAAAGTAGTAAAACTATGTGACTTCTTAAAATCCAGTATCCAATATTTTAGTTCTTATCTTGCCCCAAGAATAGAATAGTTTCTTTTATGCTATTTTACATTGTAGTTTTAGTATGAAAGCAGCTTTACCCTTGAATATCTCAGATACTTAGGAGGACCTGAAGCATTTCATATAGTGTGAGAAATCTCCTGTTACTGATGACATGTATAGGTGGCTCTTTCAAAGTCAACCATCAAAATGGTTTTATCCTTCCTTCCTTAAATCCTTTTGCCAGACTTCCCAGAAAACTTATTAAGAAATTCAAACTAGAATTGCTTGGGATGGTTGTATTAAATGGCCAGTTTTTCTAAACAGATCTTAGGGTGTGCATGATACTTTTAATAACAGTGAATCTGGAAGCACGGCATTTGAAATGATCAAACAAAAGTGTAATGAATTGTTCTTTCAAAAATATTTGTCACTGTACCTTAATATGAAAAGCATATAAGCTCATCATAAGAATCTAACATGATTTTTAAGTTAAATTATGGTTGGTCACTACGTTATTTTTCCCAAAGGCACTTAATAAATGTTAATAAATTGCTATAGTGTAGTAGGTATTTTAAGATGAAAATTATGTTCTCTGATTAGATGAGGATGAAACCACTCATGAGAACTAATTATAGTAGACCCTTGACGTTCACAGGGTATGCAGCCTGAGATCTTCATGAACCCTCAAATTCAAGAAATTTCCAGTTCAAAAACATGAGAGGTCTGTGCAGTCTTTCTTCCAAAGACTGTCCTTACTCTGAATCAAATTACCATCGTCACGTGCAGAGTGTAACACAAGTTAACTTCCCAACTTTCAGTAAAATTTACCTCTTGATTAATGTCCGTTTATTTTAATGAAACAGTTTTTTTCACATCGCCGGTTTTTCTACGTCAGTGAGAACAGGTAGAGAACAGCAAAGCTATATTTATGATGGAAGGAACCACAGGAGTGGAGGAGGTAGTTTGTGTGTGTGAGAGTCAGCAATCTAAAGACTAGATCAGCCCCCCAGCATGCTTGATTTAGTTTCATGGCTTGACAAATTCCACAGGTGTAATGTCTTGGAACTTTGGGGTAATTGGAAAATAATCAGACCAATCCTCAACATCAGTGAATTTTAGGATCTTGCAATGTAGCATCAATGAGGAAAATCTAAAGTGAACAAACAAGTTCCCCGTACTTTCTCTGCTGATATTTTATTTGAAGAATTGAGAGAGGCACTCAATATTAATGTTAATATTTTCGTCCTTCTTACTTGTAAATATCCAATAACATCAGTAGATAACCTGGGCTATTCTTTCACAGTAAAAGTTGCCTGGGACGTTTTTGAAAGGCATGGGGGAAGGCTGTGTCTGGGGTATGAAGAGACCCCGTAGAAGTTCAGTAATGAGTAGAAGCTTTATTTTAGTAACCATTGATTGTCGACTGGTTTGGCCCCGACATTCTGAGCTTGGTATTTTATCCCTCAAATTAGGGAGCCTCTGTTTAGATTCAGTTCACAGTTGAAGGTCTTGAATCACATCCAGCTTGGCTAAAAGTTTTTGGTGGTTATTTAAAAAGAAAGGATTTGTTTGATCATGCCGATTTTTTATTGTTCTATCATCGTAAGCATAAAACCTGCAGGACCTAGTAGTTAAGCATCTTGATAACACAAAACAAACAGACAATTCCTTTGCACAGTATATAAATTCTTAACACTTCTAATGCTAACACTTGCATTGCTGTAAAAGCTGCCACTTTGATATCTTCTATTGCTAGTGCTACTGCACATTCTAAAGTGACAAACCAAGGAACACATTCAACATTATGATGTGCTGACATGAGGAAAATTTGTTGTCTCACAGAAAAACTGGAGTAAATTCTTCAATAAAATATCCTTGTAAAAACAAACAACCTCAAAGGAGAAAATCATTCTCTCTATTCCACCTTCTTCCCATAGAACCAAGCATGTAATAGACATTTTTGTTTTATAAATTTATTTATTTATTATTATTATTTTTTTGGCTCTGTTGGGTCTTTGTTGCTGTGCACGGACTTTCTCTAGTTGCGGCGAGCGGGGACTACTCTTCATTCCGGTGCGCAGGCTTCTCGTTGCCTTGGCTTCTCCTGTTGCAGAGCGTAGGCTCTAGGCACGTGAACTTCAGTAGTTGTGGCGCACGGGTTTAGTTGCTCTGCGGCATGTGGGATCTTCCTGGGCCAGAGATCGAAGCCGTGTCCCCTGCATTAGCAGGCGGATTCTTAACCACTGAGCCACCAGGGAAACCCCTAGACATTTAAAACATATTCATTGGTGATTAAAATACGTTTAGAGTTCTAGTTTCTCAAAAGTGTGGGCATCGTTTACACTTTTTGTTTTATTCCAGGAGAATTGATTTCCCTTCATCAATAACCATCGCCACTCCCCTACATAGTCTTAGAGTTCACTTAGGCTAGTGATAGTTTTTAAATCTAAGAAATTACTTGAAAATCTTTTAAAAATGGAGAATCTTGGGTTCATCCAAGAATATTGAGTTAAAATTTGAGGGGATGGGATCTTAGAAAATCAAAATATTTTAAACTCTCGAGATTCTAGTGCAGCTGGTCTATAGAGTAGTATGTAGGCACCCTGCAACTCTTCTGCAACAGGAGAGTGGTTCCCTGTAATAAAAAGTACTGAGTCTGAATTCTTATTAATATACTGTCATTGTCCCTCTCAGGGACTCAGTTTTCCAACCTACAGAATTAAATGACTGTAAACTAGTGATATCTCAGTTTCCTTCCAGACTCAGCAGTCTTTGAATCTGAGTCTTGTGTTTTGTTTGCTTGTTTTTTATATATGTCTTTAAATCTGAGCTAACTAAAAAGGTCCCTGAGCGGGTTTCTTGAGATACCTCTCTCTGTTCCTTCTTTCCAGGGGCATTTTCAACAACATTGTGAGAATTTTATTTTTACTATCCTTAGTTCTCAGGTACAATTATAAGATCTTATCTTTGACTTTTTAAAAAATAATGTCTGCTTTCTAAAGTCCTCAGTATATGTCCGCTATGCCCAATTGGCCTTCCTTTAGATATTAGAAACCTTAAGGAAAAAAAACTCATTGTCTTCAAAGATAGCTGTCCCGTGCAGTGGTCCTGCAAGCTGATCTCATTGTCCGCCACCCAGTTTTTACATATTATATGAGCAGCAGTGTCAAACTACTTATGGTTCCTCCAAAATTGCTTCATGTCTCCATACAGGTGACCTTGCCCTTCTCTTTTGTCAGTATGCCCTTCTCTGCCTTTCCATCTGGAAAACTTCTGTGAAGCTTTTAAATCATCACTGTCAGGTACTCTATGAAGCCTCCTTTGAAACCCTCACCTGCCACACACACACAGTGTAGAATTAATTATTCCTATCTATGTATTATTTCTATGTCTTAGGTATACTTCTGTTCTTGCATGTATCACACTGAATCATATTTACTATAAGTTCCTTGAAGGCCAGGACTATCCCATTCATCTTCACATTTCCAGTGTCTGGTACATAGTATTTTTTTTTAATTAATTAATTTATTTACTTTTGGCCGCGCTGGGTCTTCGTTGCTACGTACAGGCTTTTCTCTAGTTGTGGCGAGTGGGGGCTACTCCTCCTTGCGGTGCACGGGCTTCTCATTGTGGTGGCTTCTCTTGTTGCGGAGCACGGGCTCTAGGCGCACAGGCTTCAGTAGTTGCGGCACGTGGGCTCAGTAGTTGTGGCTCGCGGGGTCTAGAGCACAGGCTCCTTAGTTGTGGCACGTGGGCTTAGTTGCTCCGCGGCATGTGAGATCTTCCCGGACCAGGGCTCAAACCCGTGTCCCCTGCATTGGCAGTCAGGTTCTCAACCACTGCGCCACCAGAGAAGCCCCATGGTACATTTTGCATGAATGCGTGGAGTCCATAGACAAGTGCTAGTCTATAGCCCTATGAAATTCCTCCTTTCTCCTAGGCTCAAGGAGTGTTTATTTCAATTGCCTACTGGGCATCTCAACCCAGATCAACTTGTCTCAGACTGAAATTATTTATCTCTCCCCACACTTGTTTTTGTTAACTTTTCTGAATTCTGTTCTACAGTCTCCAGCTGTAAACCCTTTTAATTTGATTGGGCCATATTCCTCTGCCATAATGTGAAAATCACTCTGTTTTTCAACCTCTCAGCATGGCACAGAAGGCTATAAATTATCATACACCTGTTACTTTATAACCATGATTTAATCCTCACTGCTTATTGAACATGCTGTTTATTCACTTATTCATTCATTCACAAATGTTTGTAGTTCACTTCTTATATACTAGGCACTCTGTATGGCATCATGAACTATTAGAAGTTTGACACCTATTTGCTTTTGTTCCTATTTCTCCATCTGTTTAGAATGTCAGCCCCACGCCCTCTTATCTGGTTGCCAAACCTTTACACACACCTCAAGATCCTACTCCCTTGAGTCTTCTGACTCTTCACAGAGAAATAACCCCTCACTCATGTATATTTTCAGAACCTGTACCATACTTTTTTATTATTCTACATGTATTACTTACAAAGGTAGATTATACCATATTTTATTAAAGTTATTTGACTACTTCTCTAGCTCAGTCTCAGACTCAAGCCCTTTGAGGTCAGAGATTACATTTTATTTCTAACATAATGCTTGGCACATGGTAGATGCTAAATAAATCTTTGCAGAATTGAATTGAACTAGGCAAATTGAATTGCTGTTTCTGTGTCAGAATAAGTTCAAGGTACCACTTCTTTCAACCTGATGAGACAAGTATGAAGGTATGATATTTATCAGCTTCTCTGTATTTCGTAGAAAGAAACTTGTAAGCAGACATGAGTATCATTAGAAGACCAGATTCAGGCTGCATAGCCCACCCTGCTCTCACATTACTAACACATCTTGTCTATTCTCTAGTTAGGCAGTCTGTTTATGAATAATACTTCAATTGATTCCTTTTCCTGGGTAGATAACATGTAATATACTTATTTAACAATAACAATGAACTCTTTCTCCTTTTATCTTTACCTAAATATTTTCTTTCCTGATTCTATCTTCTGGTTTTTGAATTGTATATACATATAAATATTTTGCTTTCAATAAGCCCTTTACTCCTTATTTAGTCTGTTTCTTTTGAACAAGATATACTGCTTCATAATTCTGTACTAAGCATGCTTCTAACCCCACTAAATATCAATGATACTTTTACTAGGGTACTGGAAGTAAGAAATCTGCTCAATAAAATGATATTGGAAATGTACAGGATACAGATGATATATGAGGATTTCTCAAATATTATCAGGGAACTATATGTTCTACATGATTTATTGGTATATAGTTTTTATGAGTTAATTATATCTATTGCTTTAGCCATGGGGATTTTGGATATTTCGACTAAAACACTGTCTAAATTTACTATGGAGTTTATCAGCTGCTCTGTTCAGGAATATAGATTTATTTTTCCTGCGAAACATGAACTCCATAGACAGGAAGTCCAGATTTGGCTGGTACAGCTGCTCAAGGATGACGCAAAAGACCAATGTTTCTTTCAGCCTCTTGTTCTGCCCCTGTATAGCCTCTGTCTTCATGGTCACAAGAGGGCTGCCCCTTCTCCAGGTATCATGTTCATGTTCCAGGTAGAAAGAAGGGGAAGACAAAATACAAATAAAGGCAAGTCAGCTGAATAACGAGTTTTAAGAACAAGTTTTCCCAGAAGCTCCACAGAATAGCTTCTCCTTCCATTTCATTGGCCTGAACAGTATCATATGAACACTCACTGCTTCATCTGAGTCTGTGAAGCTGATTATATTCAACCAGGCCTTTCATCAGATTGAACAAAGTTTGGGTTCTTTTGGTAGAGAAGAAGAGAAGGATGAATTCTGAGATAGGCATCTTAACAGTGTCTGCCAACGACAATTTAACATAACTGTTAGTACCTCATGGGGCCTAATAAATCTATGAAAAGAGATTTTTGTTTAAATTAAAAAACAAACCCTTGTGTTGAGGGCTGACTTTCAATAGATTTTGCAGTAAGGGAGCTTCTCTGCTATGTAGGAAACCCCAAGAAAAGAGATTTTATGACTTGAGATACTTTAGTGACAAGAAATTTTGTTTTTTGGTAAAATTTCTTCTAGGAAAATTTAGAAAGACATAAATCTGGGCATTAATGTGATTAAAGGTCAGTTATAGGACGTTATTCTAAGTTTTAATATTTTTAATTGTAACTAAACTGTTATTAAAGACTCCATATATTTTGAGTACTAGGTAAAGCACGATACAAAGTCAACTAAGCAGAGGTAATTCTTTCCCTCCAGGAAATTGCTACCGAAGCTTGGCAGCACTAGTGAGGTACCCCAACTGAACATACATAGGCAGTGGAACAAACACTGGAAAGTTTAAATAAATGAAGCATATGCATATTTTGCAAGTACAGAAGCAAGTGTTTTTGAAGGATAGTGAAAAAAATAGTCATAGAAGGTAAAATTTAAACAAGTTAAGGTCAGAAAAATTTTTTTTTCACTTGGCTATTACATATAGCTGGAAACTTTAAGAAAGTTCTCACTTTCCTTCCAGCTATAGTGAAGATAAGAGATGTATTCCATACTTTTTCTATATTTCCTGCAGTAATCTGTATTGTAAGAAACTACACTAGAAAAATAGGTACTGCCAAGGAAACCCTTCTTGCTCTCCCTCACCTCCATCCCTACGGACCCACGTGAGTTCCTGCTGTGTTCCAAGTGCCAGGTACCTTGCCCATGACTGGTCATTTTATCTCCATGTAAACCCCAGAATTGGTCGGTACTATCCCTATTTTACCTGTGAGGATCAGAGAACCAGAAGGGTTCAGTAACTTTCCCAAGGAGCCAGGGCAGATTGTCAGATGTGTCTTGTTACCAGAACATTTTTTTTCCACCATCCTTTATATTTGAAATGAATGAATCATTTCTTCAGAAATTCTCAACTTCAGGACAGGCAGGAGGACAGAACAGGCAGACATTCCTCATTCTGTGAAGGCTGCCTGTCTGGTGGAAGGCTCACCATTCTGGGGAGTAAGAATGGGAGGTCCCTGTGCTGTGTGTGATTCTGCCCAACCAAACCAGGATTATTCTTGTGAGTGTTTGTCATCACTTCATCCAGGGCTCCATGAGAATAAGAATTAATCATTGGTTTGCATCTGAGATACTGTAAATGCATAATGATTTTTAATAATCTCACCTTCTCTAATAGGTCCAGCATGCTTTCTGGTAATTATCCAGAATGAAATTAAAATGAAGTAGAGTCCATCCTCTTCTTAAAGTGTGTGATTTATGGAATTAGTGCAATTGGATTTTATCTTGCAAACAAAAGAAATAGTATAATGAACTTTTCTTCAGAGAAATACATCATAAATTTAGGAAGCGAAGAAAGTAAGCCAAATAATCCTATTATTTTTGTTCTCTGTAGTAAAATTGTGAGTGTTTAAAGATGTCTAGCTATTTTTTATCAGCTCTACCTGTATGTGGTTTCTTTTAATTTTATTTCTAATATTCATTTGCAATAGGCATTTTGCATATCATTAGACAAGGCAAATCAGACTCCAATGCTTTGTCAGTTCAGGCAGGTATATGGCGGACTAGGTACAAGGTAAGAGTAGGAAATAGATTGTACTTGACAGCTCATTTACCCTCTGAAGAAGTATTCATTTCTCTCCCTCTCTAAATCTCTCCATCTCCCCTTCTCTCTTTCTCTCTTTTCCTTTCCCTCTCCCTTCCTCTCATATTCTGGCTTTCAGGCCCCACTTTGCAACCCCTTCTTTAAACACTAGAACATTGAAATCCATCTGTGAAATACAGAGACACATATACATAAAGTAAAAAAGACTCAGTACTTTCTGGTTAGTGATTCCTGAGTCTTTGAGGACACCAGAACTTGTTGGAAGCAGTGTGCATGAGATATCAAGTTTCTGATGAAGGACTGTTAAATGGGTTATTCAGTGCTAAGATGTAACTTGCCATCACTAAAGGGTCAAAATAGCATTGATTAACAGTGTCATACCAAATACAAATTGCTTTAAAAGAAACATCTGTTCTGGGACTAATTGATAGTGCGGACTAGTTCTTAAGAGCTACATCAGAAACGAGTACTTAAGCAATCGATGCAGTTATGGTATTTGGCATTCCATTCAAGAATTTCCAGCACTGCTGGACTAGAGCACAGGTTAGTTAATATATTTTATTCCCCGTCCCCCGACCTTTTTGCTTGCTATTCTACTGAAGGAGATGTTTATTTAATAAAAAGAGAGTTCAGGAGTAATGGAGAAATAAATTGAGAAGTCTACTTTATACAATTTCATATGAAACAAATAATTATCATGCTCCAGTGCAAAAGCTACAAGCTAAAAATAAAATAGCAGTAAGAATTCGAAACTGGTTTACAGTATTTCCATGTATTAGAATTTACATCCTCAGTCAATCAGTCCATCAAAGAAACATGACTAAATGCCCTCCGTGTATTAGATACTTTGCTAAGCAGACACCAGGTACCACAGGGGATTCAAAGATGTTCCTATCCTCAGAGAGTTAGCAATCTGGCTAGATAAAAAATTCAAGATAATAACCGTTCTTCTAAGCCATTTTAAACAAAACTCAGTGGTTTAAGGTTAAAAATAAAAAACCTCCTTGACAGTTATGGCTTTTTATGGAATAAATTGCCTTTTTTTTTTCCCGCTCTAAGTGTTTAGTGAATCAGCCATCACTTATAAACTGAGCAGAGTAAGGTTTTCTTCATTTTTTGTGCCTCCTGAGGCTTTGTTTGTGGTTCTTTAAAATTTGTTTAGGACTGAGTTCCAGAGTCTAAGGGATATTGAAGTGTGGAAACGAGTCTAAGGATAACGAGTAATATGACAGAGATGGTTAAAGGGAAAATGGAAGAGCCGATCACAAAGGGAGTTTACCCAGATTGAAAAGAAGAAAAGGGAGAAAAAAGTATTTTAATAATTTCTTCACATTCAAAAGAAATTATCATGCCAAGGGTAGTAGGCATTTATTTTTTTCATTACTGAGACTAAGGTAAGAATATAAATTCTGTTTTAATAAGACTAATCAGAGTACTTACATGCCGAATCCTCATGTCAGTGAAGGTTTTTTAAGAGTTAACATGTTTGATGAAAAACATTTATAGCCACCGTTCTAAGTCCTGTTTTCAGTTTGCAAATAACCTCATTTTGAGTGATTATTAAAGCAATGTGTGCTTACAAAAATAATTCAGAACCACAGAAGAATATGAAGGACTCAAATTCACCCAAATTCCAACCTCCCAGTGATCTTATTAACACTTACCTATGTGCTTACCAGCATTTGTGGGTGCATCCACGTGACATCATCATGCCAGTCTAGAAATGAATGCAGTTTTATATTTTGTAGTTTCTTTTTAAACATAAGAATCATTTGCATCCAGTCGTTGGCGTACAGCTTCGTTTAGGACCATGGAAAAGCACGAGCCTGTTTGTAAATGACCTGTTGTTGTTCGGTTCATGCTTTGTTGTAAAGGTAAGAGGCCAGACTCTGCTATATGGGGGACTCTGGGTTCCAGGACCGACTCCAGCACTCAGTACTGTATGACCCTGGGGAAGGCAGGGCAGTAGAGCCTCATTTTCCGCTTCTGTCAGCTGAGGGGATTTGACTCGTCTCTAGCTCTAAAAATTTATTATCCCAATGCTTTGCTTTTAGCAAAAGTATATACCTTTATAGCAGCTTATATTTACAGAAAAATCAACCTTCTTTATTACATGTCAGAAAGCTTTTAACTTTGATAACGAGTTAGTTTTCGCCTTAATAGCACAGACAAAAAGAAGCAAGATTATTTTAAAATTTGGAAATTTATGACTCATTTACTGAAGTTAAAATATTCTGATAACTCAGAGAAAAAGTGAAATTTGTTGTTAGAATACTATACAATGTGCATATTCATCACACACAAATATAGTTTTCATCCCATTATGTTCTACATGCCCCCCCATGACATGCCAGCTTATCTGTTTAGAGTACTTTTCTGTGTGCTCAATTGTATATGTAAGGTTTCTAATGAAGAAAAATAAAATAAGGAATATTTAGAAATATAATTATATAGAGGTCACAACTGTGAAAATTGCTTCTCTCACAATCACTATAACGACTTTATTGCCTAAATTATATAGTAATAAAAATTATTTGTATACTCCTAGAGTAACTAGTCTTGGTTCTTAGTAAGAATTTGCAATCTATTTATCTAAATAAAAGACAATTCTGTTATTATAGTCACTTTTGAAACAGTGTTTTCTAGTACATTTGAAGCCACAAGTTGAAATACTTCAGATACTGTGAAATAAAAAAAAAAACTTTAAACTATTTCATTAGTAAAAATGTTTGCTACAATTTATTTATCATAATAGCTATTATTCATTCAAATCAATCTCCATGAGTTATGGGAAGGAATATAGAGCTGGGGTCAGGACGCCTGGACCATAACACTGTTACAGTGTTGTGAGAACTTGGGCAAATCATGTTAACTCCTCTGACTCTCTGTTTTCTCTTATATGGTGAGAATTGCTAAGTAATGTGCATGAAAATGTAATAGAAATGTAAGCTACAATTAATTTCTTTAGTAGTTTTTCCTTCTAATAGAATGAAAACACTTATAAAAGTAAAATTCTGAATGAAATAGTGAACTAAGAATTCAGCCAGTCAGTGTTTACCTCTTCAGAGGTCGACAGCATCTAAATACACAGATCAGTTTTGTTGATTGCTCCCGTTCATTACTGTGCATGCTCTCATTCATTTTTCAGGAAATAAATAACATCTTTAGAAAGCTCTAACTTCATTTTCCATTCATAATAGAAGATTAGAGACAGACAATTTTGTTGACAGATTACATGGGTGTCTTATATTCCACCAGTTGGAATCTAGTGAATGATTTAAATACACGAAGTACAAGAATATGTATTAGTAATAAACTGACTTCCTTTCTGATGGCACTGAGCATGTGAATACCCACAAACACAGCTGGATCCTTTAAAGGATGAAAGTAAATTTCTGCTTGTTAAACTCTGATGTATTATTGTTAAAACATAAATGGAACCCAGTTTTGAAAAGGTGTTCCAAAAGATGCCACAATTATCTGAGCTGCAGACACATCTCCAGATGATCTGCAGATTTTGCATGATTCTCCGTTAATGCATTTGCTCTTAGTTATATATAAGGAATATATTCCTTACTGAAGTTTTCTAGTTATATTTTTATTGTTCTTTTTAATCCTTTTCCATGTAAATACATATTATTTAAGAAAAATAACTCCAGAGATAAAAATCAGCACTATCATAAGTTAGTAACAGAGGAGGCCAAAAATGTAAGGGATAGCATTATTTAGTATTATGCTTATTCCACTAATTAATAGTAACCAAATAAAGATTACAGCTTCCACAAAACTTTTACCATTTTTTTAAGTCAGGAAACATTTAAAAAATAAAGTATCTTCAAAAAATAACATGCATGCATTATTGTTTGGAACATGCAGGTAGGTGCCCATTGAGATTAGTATGATGTGATTTGTCCTGCAGCTGCTTCAAATTAAGAACAGGTGTGGGAGACAGATTATGCAAATACTCATATTAATGTAATTGTCAAATTGGTGTGTTTACCATTGTGCTTTTAAAGAGTAGACTGTACTATTTTAAATGTAAATTAGCTTCATTCTTGAGAGCAGCTATTGGGTAATGGAAACTTGGTCCTGGCTTAGAAATGAATAATTTCTAATAGACAATAACACAATTCTAAAATCTGACATTTTCTTTCCCAGTAAACTCTTTCACACATAAAAAATGACAATTCTATATTATTTTTAGTACATATATAGTCATGGAGGTTTGTGTAAGTTTGAGTTCATTTTGGCACGAGACTACTATTTTCTTCTTTATTGTGGTACGTAGTGATTACTCTGATAGCTTTTGATCTCCTTCTATCTTTTCTAATTCAGAACTCATCTCAGCTTTCCATCTTTATGGATCTAAACGCTCAAGAAATATATTCTTTGGAGAAATTGCATTATATTTAATTTAATAATAATCTTACCTCATAGAATCTAGTTTCCTTCCATTGTATTTTAATATTTGAAATGTTTAAACACTAATTTTGGTATTTTAAACCATGTTTTATGAATACAGAGCAGGCTTTTAATACTGGTTCATTCATGCATCTGTGTGAGGATTTTATACGTGCCCAGTGTCATGATACACACACAGCTCTGCCCAAAAAAGGGCTTTATCTTAGTCCCTAGCTGGTCTCCTGTGCCTCTTAGTGACAAGTTTGTTGGCCATTATATCTGAATATAATGTGGGTGACTAGGCCAGTGAAAAGGAAGGCTGAGGAGTCAACCAGAGATGTTAGAGAAATCACATTTCTTAGGTTCCCATCCTTTTTCAATGCCTCTTTTTCTCTAACAAAAGAAAGGTCCTAAAGCATTTATGATTTTATTTTCACTTGACCTATATTCAGGCTTACTTTTTATACCTGGTAATGTATTTCTGCTTTCTCATTTCACAGAATAAGAAACTGAGTCTTAGAAAGGTTAAATTACATTATCTAAGGTCATGTAGCTGGTGGTTTGAGCTGGGATGTGAATTCAAATCAGTCTGATTCCAATTCCTGCGCCTCTTACCTTGCCATTAATCACTGATAACATGCACCCCTTAATTGCTGTTTAAAATATCTCAGATTTTTTGTTTTTAGAAAACATGATCAAAATAAGGGGGATGACAAATGTGAAAACTACCTTTTCCTGAATGTCTTTGTTGTTTTGAATCCAGATCAATCTGTGGTTAAGATAAAGCAGTGGTGATGAAGGGAAGGGATTGGTGGGATGTGTGGGGCCTCCCCCATGAAAGCGGTCTCCATCACCACTACCACTAGAAGAGTCTACTGGAGTGACTCTGACTTCCTTTATTCCTTTCTCTCCTATACCTCATCATCCCCAGCTGTTGGGAAGCACTATTAAGAAAACAGTGGGACTTGGTAATGAAGTTAGATATTCACCCACGAATGTGGGGAATTATCTTTCGATACAGAAAAAAAAAGTGAGTGGCAGTCCTGAACCTCTACTGGAGGTTTTCTTGGTGTCCTGAGAGTTTTAATATAAAATGGTAAGAGATTTTCTGTTGGAAAGCGTGCTGTTTTTTTAATAATTGGTCCTCTTCCTTCAGGTTGCCTCTCTACCTCACCTCATGATCAGGAGGGGGGAAAGGGTTGATGGGGAGAGAATGATAATCAGAATTGCCAACAAGATGAGCTTCTGTAAGTGCAGCTTGCAGTCTCTATTCCTCATTAAAGAGTCTATCATTTATCATTATTGGCAAGAAAAGGAGCTGCCACTGAGACCAACAGTGGATAAAAAGTAGCTGATCCAAGGGCTGCTGCTGCTTCCCCTGCAGGGATCAGAAAAGGAACTGCCACATCCTTCAGGCCCCTCATAAATTCCTAGGGGTGACCATGATCTGAATTGTTCCCCCCTAAGGAGTAAAGCATACAGTAAAAGAGATGCTGGTACTTTCTGAATTTGAACAAATGAAAGTATGATACAGTGTTTTGTTTTGATACGTAACAGATATAGCAATGGCTCCTCATGCTTCATTCATTGATTCAAGTCCTAGTCCAAAAATGCATTCTCATGGGAAGGATCACCAAAAGGTAGTTATAGATCTTGCCCAATCCACAAACTCCAAGGACATCTAGGGTTAGTGCCTCTATGAAGGTACAGTGCCCTACATAAGCAAAGCAGTGAATGCTTCCTTGTTGTACCCTCACTGCTTTTGATATTTCTGATAAAGTTGGTGGCAGAGGCATTTCAGAAGTACTTTGAACAGGAGTTTCTTACTTCTACTTTGATGCTTAAAAGTATATTGCTGCAAGACCATCAGCTAAAGTGAGATTTCTACTAACAAAAAAATTTAATAACTTTATAGATATTTTGTATTGCCTTTTGAAGAAAAACCCAAAGCAAGTTGAAAGCTATACAGTATATCTAATCTATTACTTTCTGTTTTATTCCCCATATTATTATTTTAAGTTGTTTTGTAGTCATTTTACTTTTTCAGCAATTGAAATTAATACGTGAAATGCAGTTTTTACATTGAGCAAGAAAAGCTTTTGCTTTAAGAAATGCCAAGTCCCTACCCTGAATCCTTGGGCTCTAACCCTATGTCCATATGTTCCTGGACAATGCCTCAAGGTAAAAAACAAAGATTTATTCTGTGCTCAGTGTCTGGTTTGAAATATTCAGAATATAGACTTACTCAGAGATTGGAAGCTGGTTTAATACATGTGCCAGCCATCCTGAAAGGCATTTCAGTAGGCTCTGTACCCTGGCATTTGTTTTAGAAATAATTGCATGCAAATGTAGTTTAACATCTGTACTATGTCTCTTAATCCTAACCAGGCATTTTCCATTAGATGTACTCTGAAAATCACATTAAGAAAAATATATCATCTGTGAAATTGTATTCTGAATGCCCCAAATAGCAAAGAAAGGGGCAGTATCCAGTTAAATCTAATGTGAAGCATTCCTTTTTTCTCCTGAATCCCAAATTTTAAAATGTTTATTTCATTTCTCTTAGTGCTGCACTATAAAATTGAAATGAGATTTTCTGTTTTCCAAATTTTTCCATTTAGCTTACCACAAAACTTTCTTGAAGATGAAACTATCCTGCTATGTAAAATTTTCTTAATTTTTGCTTGGTAATACAAAATGTAAGTTAGTTTATGTTGGTACCTTTATGGGAATACAATTCAGATAAGTTACATTTTAGTACATTGTATTCTTGCAAGCAGAATTTTCCAAGTGGAATTTTGTTACTAAACTGACTTTAAATATACTATAATTTACTAGTGTACTTAAAAAATTAGGGGAAGAATATTAAGGAATAAAACATATGCAAAGTCCTAGGAAAGCAACTGACTGGAAAGAAGAGGAAGGGGAGTTCCTGGAAAAAAAGTTATTTCTTGCCCTCATTGAGATTTAAAAGAATATCTTGTGCTCTTCTGCATTGGTCACAGTTACTACTTCAAGATTGTAGTAATATGACTCTAAATACCTAAGAAATGTGTTCATGTATTTGACCCTTCATTTAATCCTCCAAGAGAAAGTCAGGTGGTGTACACATGTAATTATGAGAAATTTGAAGCACCTAAAGGCCACTTTGCTTTCCATGATGCACTTGAAGATCTGGCTTCTGACTCTCTGTCTCCATCCCTGCCACCCTCTCTTGCCTAGCACTCTTTTCTCTGACCTTGCTGGACTATCAGTGTTTCTCTGAATGATGCAGGGGCCCCTATACCTTTAAGCCTTCATATAGGCTGCTTCTTTGGTCTTGAATGCTTTCCACCTACACTCACCTCACACCTATTTGTATACTAATGTCCATTTATTATCACCTAATCTAAAATACTTTGCTATCCACTGTCTGCCGTGTAAGTACCAAGTACCTTTCCTCTATACTCCCATAGAAACCTGTGCATCTATCTGTCATAGCACTTATTATGATACCCTTCACTAGTAGTTTGTCTTCCCAACTTGTCTCTAACTTCTTTGGGTTAGGGACTCCTACTTAACCCTGCATCCCCATTCTTAACCTAGTAAGTAGTTTTCCATAGTATCCTGCAGAAGTGAGAGAGAACCCCACCCAAAATTTAGTTTAGATGTCGTAGCTGATGACACTCAGCACACCAAGAGAATTTGAGAGAAATTTGATTACTCACATGGGAGATGCCTGGGGAGAACCAATGGGATGCAAGCAGGTCCAGGCTGGCTTGGGATAGTAGAGGGTGTAGGCTGGGGCTGTATAATGGCTATGGGGCGAGCTGGGGAAAAGATCCCTTGAACAAGTGTTTTAAATTTCCCTCCGGTGGCAAAGGTGGAGGTGCATGCACAAGTTTTCTGTCCGGATGTGGAGCCATAGGGGAATGGGAGGTTGAAGCCTAAAAAGTCAACAGTCAAATAAGAAATGGAGTCAGACCCTTTACTGTAAGTGACAACTAGATGGTCATTAAATCTTTGGTGAATAAAATACTGAACAAACTACAGTCAGTCAGTAGCCCCCCATCATCAACAGGTAGCTTCAAGCACCTACATGTCCTGTACACCATCCACTTCTTAATGCTTTCTCATTCAATAAGGAAAGTTGTTTTACCCGGGCCTGTTTCTTACTTTCTACTACCTCACCTAACCTCCTTAAGGCAACAAGAGACATCTGTATTTTCTTTTGACTACAGCAAAAAAAGAGCAGAAACCTAAGAACTATTACTCTTATGTGAGCATAAGCTATTTCTGCCTAGCCCCAATATACCCAGGGGGGAAATCCTACGCATAGAATCCATCTTCTTTATCTATTAAGTAATTACTGTATAACTTAAAATGCTGTCTTCCATTCTCCAGATGATCATGAGAAATCCAGCTCCCTGTTTTTTTTTTTTTAAGAAGAGCTTAACATATTCTCTTGAACAAAGCAAACAAGCATAGAACAAAAATAGAATATTCTACCAGTACTCTGCATGAGTATCTCATGCCAGAAGTGTCTGTTGACTGCTGTCTTCATCTCCTCTTAAAATGTAATAAGTACATCACTTGTAGGAGCACTACAGGCATCTTTTGTTTTCCAGTGACTTTAGGCGCATGAAAGATACTTGATTAATGTCCCTGGAGATGCAAGTTGTCTAAGTAGTCAGTGGACAGGTGTAGGTCTTATTCTTCTCACAGGCAGCTCCGGGTCATCTGCCCCATCCTTGAGCTCAGCCTCACCTCTGCAGACATCTGCAGACATCTGGGCTCTGTGGATGAGAGGTGTCCGTATCTTTTCTATTCCTGGCTCCTCTGCTGAGGTTTCTCACAAGGGTGTCAATTAGTGCCAGTTATGATGGCGGCTTTCTGAGGTGAATAAGAAGGGGATTGACGAAAACCAGGGTGAAAAATCTGAGTTCGACACTGTTATATTGTGTAATCTTTGTTAATTCTTCAGTTCTTTTAAGCTGTGAAATGGGGATCGAATTTATTTTAGAAATGTCAGTGGATTTAATTGATTAATATTAAGTACTTTAAAATCTCAAATCCTCCAAATATGTGGTATGTGGATTGAGACAATAGCCATCACTAAACTTTCTTTGCTAGTGTTTACCTACCCTTTCTTTTTTGAAGAAAAGAAAAGAAATAATTTAGAATCTGTTGAACAAGGAAAAACAAATGAGTATGTAATCTTAAATTATGATAAAAATAAAAATCCTAATGCCCATCAAGAATCAATACATTAATAAATGTACCTGTGAAGATATTTTAAAATTTAATCTAATGTTTTATTTTGCCATTTTTATATATTAAACTGTGTTTTGCAGAATAGAAAGTCTGATTATACAAGCTGACGTTTTAGGAGAGGAAAAGATTTATAAAGCTGACATTATGACAGCAATTTGTGATTACTTCACTTAATTTTGCAACTAGTAAAACATGAGGTGGCCAAGTTCATGACTTCCAGCCTTATCTTTTGTCTCTTTTGTCTTTGAATTATAACCTAAAATTTGCTCCAAAACTTAATTTAAAGGCTATCAAAGTTTAATCCTAATTTTGGCAGTGAGATCATTGATTGAAACATTTTGAAGTATTCTTGTTGGTTTATTTCTCCGGCTTCAAGTCACAGAAATACACATAAAACTTAAACAAAAAAGTGATATCTATTCAAAGATACAGAATTGGTCACAAAATACAAGGAAAAATGAAACAAAAATCTGGTCACAGAAAGATAAGAAGCAAAAGCAAGATCGTTGGACAGGCTCTGTGGGGTCCCAGCATTAGGTGGGATGAATTCCTGTTTATTATTCTCAAGAATCAGTTATTGAGAGAGGGAATCTGATTGGCCTGTTTGTAGCAGCCACCTACCCTTGAGCCAGTCCTACCAATTTGCATATGATGTTGGGAGCTGGGGTGCAGAATGGGCATGGTCCCCCAAGAAAAACTTTGGTGTTGTTAGCAGAAAGAGGAATAGATTCCAGGTAGGGAAGATCAACTGATTTCCTCTGTAGTCACTGAGCTGGTTTGCTACAAGATTGTAGCATGGTCTCGACAATAGTTTTTTTCTCAAAGAACCCTACTCTTTCAACAGTAAGGAAACACAAGGCAATAGGGAACTGTAGGGAAATAGCACCTAGTAACACATTTGTACATGAAGATTCACTAATACATATGTTCCTAAGGATTATATAAAAATCAAATTTATTTTAGATGAGTTCTCTTTCTGTTTAAATAAATACAACCTTAACTACATTTTTATTTTGAATAATTCAGGAAATAGGAATCCCTAATTTAATTTCATGAATTTGGATGTTCATGTTGAGTTTGTTACCAGTGAATGGTATAATTTGACATGTTTAGCAAGGAAAAGAAAATACACTATTTTAAAAAATTTACACTGATCCATGAACAGGCAGAAAATTATAAACTTTTAATAATCGGTACCTTCAACAATATTCTGTATGTCCTTGGACCAATTTTTTAAAATCAATCTGAGTTAGTAGACCTAAGGAATCCCCATTCTGATCATAAGCACTGCTCTTCCTTGTCATTCTCTCCACATCACCACCCCCACCGCCCACCTACATGGCTTCCTGATCCAACTGTATCCCATGATTAATGATGACATTAAAGAAACTCTCGCTGTTTTGTATTGTTCACACTGACCTTGCTCTCCATTCTCCAAACTGTGGCTTTCCTTACTCCTACTCCCAAGTAAGCTACTGAATATTCCTACAGAAAATCACAGTATCAGGCAGTATTGAGTCCACAACTTCAGCTTAGCCTTCATCCCTGTTTAGCAATTGTTTCTAAACTCCTCACTCCCCCCTCCCTACACCAGCTTCCTGCCTTAACTGTCCCCTTTAAGCTCCTACATCTCACACCGAGCCCCTATTCCCAGTGGCTTCGTCTCCTACTTCAGAGATAAAATTTAGAGGCCACCAAGTAAGATCTCCCTCTGCCTCTCTCATCTCCACTCCTAAAACAAACTCATATTGGCACCTCTCTTTATGCCCTTTTGTATCACAGTGAGATCTTTTCTCCAAGGCCAACTTGATACCTGCCCTGCCCAGCCTTTCCTACGACCTTGTCGTGTCAGCCTCACAACTGCTTTCCTGTATCTTCAGTCTCCCATTTTCTGTGAGTCTTCCTGTCTTTAAAAACCAAACACCCACAAAACAAAATCTTATTTGAACCTTTGTTTTATATCAGGCAATCTTCCTAACCCACTCCTTTCCTTCATCATTAAACTTTTGGAAAGAATTGGTTACCCTTCAATCTCTATTCCTTCTTTAACTTATTATATTATGTCTCTATCACCACTCCCATTCTGAAATTATTCTTTTGAGTATCACTGACAACCTCTGAGAGTTGTATTCAAGTCAAAGTCCCATCCTACTAGACCCTGTCAGAACACTTGAGACATTTGACACCAATCCTCTGAATTTGGTGGCTTTCCTTATCTCTGTCCATAACTTTTTATGTTCAATTGTTATATCAGTGGTGCTAAACTCTGGCTGCACATTATCATTACCTGAGGTGCCTGAGCGCCATCCTAGCCTAATAAAATCAGAAGCTGAAGGCGGTGGAGCCCAGCATCTGTATTGACTCAAAGCTCCCCAGGTGATGCTAGCACATGGCACAGGTTGAGAACCATTCCTTTAGATGATCTCAGTGACAGAACTTACCCACTTCCTGTGGGGTCACCACCACATAAGGTCTCAGATCTCTATATATCTTGCCTTGTCTCCTGAACTTAAGGCTTATGCTCTACTCAGATGTTCGCTAGAAATAACTACCTGGATGTCCTGCAGTAAGCTCTAGTGTAGTATTTCTAGTATTTTCAGTTAAAGCACATTCTCCTCTATTCCTTAAAAACCATTTTTTCTTGCATCCTCTTATCTTGCTGGTGACATCACAGCCTACTCCCAGTGTCCTTTATCCTTCACTCTCTCACTCTATCACTCAGGTAGTCTTCCAATCCTCGGAAGTCAGCCTCTCCTCAGATTGAGTATATCCTGCTCTTACTTTCACTGCTCCTCATTCAGCCCAGACCATAAATTACTCTCCAGTGAACCTTCGGGCATCTTAGGCTACCAGCTACCAGTTTTTCCGAATTCCAGTCTAAGCCCACACCCTCATGCTTTTCTCTTGTCTCCTTAAAAGAAAATTTACTCCTCCCCTTTACCTCAGGACGTGACAGAAGTTCCCTTTGTCTGATGGGCAGGACTTTTCATACTCCGAACTTCCCAGTCTTCTCTCTCACCCCCGTCCTCGTCCACACCACACTCCAGCCGTACCCACATGATCACATTTCTCAAGTACAATTCTAAATCTTTTGGATTCTCCCTTTCTTCCTTTCCACGTCTTTCTTTTTCGAGTAATAAATTCCTCATTCTTAATACATTCTTCCAATGCAATGGAACTGTACTTTTTACCTCTTCAACAATACATTTCTCTCTAATGTTAAGTCTCAACCTAGGATCCATGGGTAGAATTCAGGAGGTCTATGAATATGAATGGAGGAAAAAGAGTATTCTCACTTTCACGTCTAATTAATAAAACTTAATATTTTCTTCTATTATGAATGTAGGTAACAAACCACAATAGTATTGGCAGTATCTGTGGCATTGTCCTCAAAAAAAATTACAGATGTTTTCATCTGTTGGCAAAAATATCTAGAAATATTAGTTATGCTTATTACTACTTAAAAATTATAGTGGTTATTAAACCTGACATTGTACATTCTTATTTAATGTATTTACAAAGAAGCACATTTATTAATATTTCACAAATGTGGCTTTTTAAATATTTTGAAAACTGAATTTCAGCATAACTGATTTCCTTTCTAACTTCTTACATTTTTTTTAAGACTCTTGATTAATATTATTGTCTTTTTTTTTTTTTTAAAGACAGTGAAATAGAAAGTCTTTATTTATTTATTTATTTATTTATTTATGGCTGTGTTGGGTCTTCGTTTCTGTGCGAGCGCTTTCTCTAGTTGTGGCAAGTGGGGGCCATCTCTTCATCGCGGTGCGCGGGCTTCTCACTATCACGGCCTCTCTTGTTGCGGAGCACAGGCTCCAGATGCGCAGGCTCAGTAATTGTGGCTCACGGGCCCAGTTGCTCCGCGGCATGTGGGATCTTCCCAGACCAGGGCTCGAACCCACGTCCCCTGCATTGGCAGGCAGATTCTCAACCACTGCGCCACCAGGGAAGCCCCTAACTTCTTACATTTTATTTTATCCAATTCAATTTTTTTCTGAGGAGGCCATTCTTGACTTTAATGGAGTGTCAAAGGGTTCAAGATGCAAATGGCACTTACTTAGTTGTATCCTAGTTTACAAGGCTTTCCTCCCACTCTCCTCTGAAACCAAGGACAATTTTCATTCATTTTTATATCCACATGGCTAACATAATTTATAGCACACAGTAGGTACTGAAAAATGTTCACTGACTGAATAATGGAATAAAAGAATGAGAAATCACCTGTCACACAAATATCCTGAACACAGAAGACAATATTTCTCAAAGTGTAGTCATGGAAGCTCTAAATCACAATCACCAAGATGCTTGTGAAAATGCATATTCATGGGCCCTATCTCAGATCTTTTGAATCTGAGTCCCTAGAAGTGTAGAATTTTCAATTATAACAGTTTATCCAGACATTTCCTTTACATGCTAACGTTTGAGAACCTGTTCCAGTAGGCTATTGTGATGCACAGCAGCCTTAAAAAATAAATAAAAGCATGAGCTTTTGTAAATAATTTCAGCTCCCTGGGCTCTATTTTCTTTCTCTGTGAAGTGATTCTTTAATGGCTGCACCCTATTCTCCTCAATATCGTATGGGTTTTGTAGTCAGTGCCACAGAAGGAAGTAAGGCAGGACTTACTCCTTGCTCAGAATGAAGAATGAAGAGTCTTCGGGCATGTGCTCCTATTGGTTTGGTCCTGTGGGGTCCATGGTCCCTGCAGCTCGTTGACTGACTCCAAACAATATACCACCTACTCAGATCCACTGGTCTTATGAAATAATGTTTGCCAGACAGCAGTTCTCTTTTCTTCACCTCCCCTGTCAGGTCTAGGCAGCTTTTAGTCTGTTTTTCAGAGGTGGGCTGGGGATAGACGAAGTAATTTGAATTTGCAAAGCCAACACGTATTATCCTGGTACAACTCTGGCCATACTGTCCCTGGGACAGTTTCCATCAGACGTGATGAACGGACTAAAGATAGCCAACCAAGCCGACAAACAGAACAGTTAGAGTGGAGGAAAGGCCAGTTAACCGTTTAATTTTATTCCTGTTTCATACTAGGTCAAGAGTATCCACATTTCTTGGCTGGCTGAACACTATTTTAAAATTTTTGCACCTTTAAAATGTAGATCACTATTCCATTCAGATATCATTTTACCCCAAATTTTATAAGACACTAAAGTTTTAAACATGTTAAAGAAAAATTTGATCCCATTTTCAGCCAGCTTCAAGAAAAATTATAATTTGAAAATATTTTCATTCGTTAGGAAAGATCAATTTACAATACTTTCCTATTTTTCTATGAAAATATACCTTCATCCACTTTGCAAAAATTATATTATTTCTTAGAAGTCACTTCACCTTGTCACTGAATGCAGACACCCTCATATTAACTTTTTGCTTTGCCACACCAGGTTTCTAAGGAGAAAAAAATATTTTTTATTCATATGGAAGAGGCTTTGATTTGTATCATGAAGTCCAATAGGAGACGGAAAGCTATTTGAACGCAGATAGAATGTCTTGGGAATTTTTGCATCCTTTACAGTGTGTTTTATACACAGTAGAACTTTAAAATTTTTTTATTTGAAAGAAATTGAATGTTCTGAAGCAATAATGATAGCTAATAAATATTAACTACATAGCTAAGAAACATTAAGTATATGGGTACCAGCACTATTCTAAGTACTTTATAAATCAATGTATTTAACAACCCTAGGACGTTGTTACTTACTACCCCCTTTCTAGAGAGAGAGGCCAGAAGAGCAAAGTAACTTGCTCAAGGTCACACTACTAGTAAGTGTTGAGTCAGGATCTGAACCCCGGCAGACTGTCTCCGGAGCTAGTATTCTTATTTCCAGCACTGAACACTGAAGTCTTTATTGTTTTAACAGAAAATTGCAATGATCCATATTTAACGGAAGAATAGTTTCCCTCTGAAGTTAATGTTGAAAGCCCCTTCCAGTACACTGTCCTGGCCTTTTCACTGTTAAAAGGTTCTTTGGTGCTTATTTGAAACAGATGCAAACACTTAAAACATCCATTCACATTGTGTTTCCCTGTGATTTGCTGGATTATGTCAGGTTTCCTCCAGGAGACCCATTTCTAAATGACTGTCTGATTTCATTCGCCTTGCTACTCCTTCACAGACCTGCAGCTTCATGGATCTGTTCAAGCACGGTTGGTCGGAGGTTGATTAGTGCGTCTCTTGCCAACATTCTGTCTCCATCTGTTGTAGAAAGCTCTAGGACAGCCAGGAGAAGAAGCTGGGTAGGTTTTTCAAAGCAGTTTCTTCAACCAAGCTTTTTGGCAAGACATGACGACGGGCTAATGGCAGTGCAAAGTTTATTCTCACATACTTTAAACTCCTGGAGTTATTAGTTGGGAGTTACTTAAAAGCCTGTGCCTTTCAAATGGTTTGCTTTTTTCCAGGGTATTGTTCTTCAGTAAACATAAGATTAAGTTGACTTTCTCTTTTCATAAATTTTGCTTTTTAACTCTATTTTTATTCCTTGCTCAACTCTTTTGATTATTTAAACTGTATATATCTTATAATTTTGCACGCAGAATGACAGGGCAGAAATGTCACTGTGAGTCCTTAGTGTGGGACAGTCCTATCTCTTTTGTCTCTAAGGATAGATTAATGACAGTATCATTTTAATGTGCTGTATTTTTATCTATGGTAACAGGAATGATTTGGCATTGTCAGGCAATGATTGCTTTGGTTAAACAAAGTTTCTGATGAACAAAAATATGTCATGGCATCAGAAGGTCCTTCAGAATCTTGTTTTATGTCAAAGTTATCTCAATGGTTATCACTTAAAATCATATTGGGGAAATGTTTGAGACACAATTAAAGAAGATATGTTTGGATTATAGTTAGATTTACTGAAATTATGTTTCTGAGTCATTTGAGCTGAGAATGGAGAACATTCTCTCTCACAGTGAAGCTTCAGGCTACTCCCATCACAGAGCTCTAATCTGTAGAAGAAACGTAGCAAAAATCTCCTTCTTATAATGAAATCCTTCCGATAATTTTGGCACCTGTATCCTTTAAATGATGCCTACAGCATTTTATTTCATAGCATCTTTTGTGTATTTTTATCAGTGTACTTGTACCTGGTCTGGAAATGTCCTGTTTCTTAATCGTCTCTGTATCCTCCCTTCAGACTCTGTGATTGCGATGGCAGATCTTCAGCACCTGATGTGTTTTGTCTATGTTAGACACAAAGTACAATATTTAACTTGGGTGCTCTTGAAAGAGCTTAAGGTGATGTTGCTTATTTATGAAGTTTCATTTTCAGTACTAAATACAGTGTCGTGGCACCTTTGGGGTTGTCACGATGCTCACTGATTTTTGGTTTTAGGTAGATGAGTGTCGATCTGAGGATTTTTTGTTAGTCTGGTTCATTCCTGCAGTACGGAGTAGCATTTCATTTCTTTTTTTTTTTTTTAGGATGCTTATGACCTCCTTAAATAGCAGTCCAAAAATCGTGTGGCTTGTTTTGATTTTAACCAAAGTTACAGCTGCCTAGCTGTAAAGCAGTCAGTTTCTCTTATTATGACTAGTTCTTCAACTTGTACTGTTTTAAATTGCCTGCAATTAGCATATTTCAACCTTATTTTTAGGTTTAAATTGCAGTGTGAGAGTGTACTCTCCTCTTAGCTAATTAGTGCTATCAAGGAACAGTAGGTTACCTCATTAGTACCATGTGCATTTAATTAAAGAAGAGAAAATTGGAGTTAACCTCATAGTTAATATTTTCACAGAGTGCTTCAACGCCAACACCTTCAATTGGAGTCACACCCCTGTGTATCTAATTATGCACTGGTGCCAAATAAGGTTAGCAAGGGTACTACAAGGCTGTTGACAAAAATAATTTAGATGAAAAAGTGTTTGTTGGATTCTGACAGTAAAATATAACTTGAACGTTTTTTCTTCATCCTCATCTGCCAGCGTCAGGTAACATACTTCTTCATAGGAAATTGAAGGGAAAGAGTAGTTTGGAAGCCATTTTTTTTTTCTGTTTAAATTAATGTTGCTCTTATCTTGAAGAAAATGGCATATAGTGATGTAAAGCATGTACAATCCGTTTCTCAAACAGATCCCCTGAACTTCAGAGATATATTTGAAAAGAATTATTTATAAGATGTAATATTTACATGCATCAAACCACTACAAATACTCCCTGACACCCCTACCACATCCCTCCTTGCTTTTCTTGTTTTCTGATATAATTTCCCTTGTGTATCTTATGAATGGGGATCATCCTTTCATATCATACATGAAGTCTAAGGATGTGTTGTCACATGGTCTACTCAAATGCAGTGTAATCCTTTTGCCCTTCAGACAAAATCTTTTGAAATGTCTAATGCTACTTAGGTAAAAAATGACATTCCATGTCATTTATCAATAAATAATCACTTTGCTTTTACAGATAAAAATGCAAACTATTCATTTGAGTGTATAGAGTAATTTTCAATACAAAGGACACAATTCAACAGGTTTTAACAGAGATTACTGAGTTTAGCTCCATAGTCTTAAATATGTATTTAATGGCAATATTTGTGTTATAGTAATGCAGAGCCAAGGCAGTTTATTTAAAGGGATTCTTGTGATTGTTCTCACATTTCATGACAAGACAGGATTTATGTTCATTCGTATTGGTTATAATTGACTACAAGTCAACAGTTAGCTTTTTCAAAAAGAGATAAAGTTTTAAGGACAAATAGCATCCCATACTCTAAAATCACAGTACCATTTAAAGCTATAGGAATATTTATTAATAAACATCGGCCATAATTTTAGCTTAGAAGTGGGAAGTGAGGCTCCTAAGTCAATATCCTGGTAGGTGATCGATAATTTTTGGCTAGTGGTTATTTCGTATGTTCAAATATTCAAATTAACATCTGCCAAATTATTCCTGTTTTTTAAGTTTATATTTAATACTATTATTAGCTGTGAGACAAAGGTGGAGTAGTCTTGCCTAGGTCAACCTACCAAGATAATAATCCAAATAATAGTTTCTTAAATGATAATGTACATTATTAGCATAAACCTTAAGATTGGAAAAAAAAAAAAAAAAGCCAACTCCTGATTCTCTTTGTTTAATCTAGGAATTGCTTCCAGAAACAAAATTATGTGTCTGTGGCCACTCTTCTGGTGATGGGCATCCTCACAACACATTTGCAGTAAGTTACACTGGGCAATTAGTAATTCAGCTACTATGCACAAGGCCATAGACCCAACCCTGCTAAAGAGATGGTCTGTGATTTTCTATCAGCCACTGCCTTCCATTGATGCAGATGATCAAGAGATGACTAATGTTAAGGCACAGATGTAATTAGTTTGTTTTCTGTTACTTATTATATTCTCACTTCAATTATGTTTCATCAGATATACATACAGTTCACAGTTTCTGTGAGTTGATGGCATTAAAGTTTACCTTATATATATGAGAGCATATGGCTTTTTCACCTCTGTACTTTTCTTGAACCACTACACTTTCCTTGAACAGATTTAGGAATAATTTGATGAGATGGTATTGATATGCATAAAATAAGTGCATTGAGACTATGGATAGATACAATACATATTTTAGGGAAAAGTTGCTGTTCCATGTTCTGCAAGTTACCATATAAATATACCAAGGCCTCTTTTTACATATTCTGTCACTAGAGTGTAATTTGTCTCTTTAGACTATAATAT
Source organism: Balaenoptera acutorostrata (assembly GCF_949987535.1). Classification (NCBI taxonomy): domain Eukaryota; kingdom Metazoa; phylum Chordata; class Mammalia; order Artiodactyla; family Balaenopteridae; genus Balaenoptera; species Balaenoptera acutorostrata. The sequence continues at coordinate 36,302,720 of NC_080070.1, read as the reverse complement.
CCAATGAAAATTGCTTCCATGACCCAGTTCACATACTGGTTAGCCTTGGAAATGAATAGCAATCCTGAAGTGGCCGTTCAAGAATTTTTAAATAGGGACTTCCCTGGTGGTCCAGTGGTTAAGACTCCACGCTCCCAATGCACGGGGCCTGGGTTCGATCCCTGGTCAGGGAACTAGATCCCGCATGCTGCAACTAAAGATCCTGCATGTGGCAACGAGGATCCAATGTGCCACAACTAAGACCCAGGGCAGCCAAATAAATAAATAAATAAATTAAAAAAAAAAAAAAAAAAAAAAAAAAAAAGAATTTTTAAATAGAGCAACTTCATGTTTCTATTTACCATGGATACTACCTGTATTCCTAAGGAATTTCTAAATATGTAAGTTGTATATTTTCATATATAGAATTTTTGCTTGTTTCCTTAAGAATTGATGTACTTTTTTAGTTTCCATGGTCTAGAATACTCCTAAATTGACTCACCCAAAACTTATTTTTTTTACTACCATATACATATTTCCTAATTTATGACTGGTAGAACACAACATAATTAAGACTCATAGACAAATAATCAGTGTCTTCCTGAATGAAGAAGAAATATATAATTTCATACCTTAGTTGAAAAAAAGAAAGATTTTTCTCAATAAAAATAGTGTCAGATTAACATGGAATGCTCTTCTTTGTGGAAAATATATAAACTTTAACATTTTTTAAATGTTAGATGCAAAACAAAAATGGAAATGGAAATGTTACAGCAGTAACATGTACTATTTTATGGAAGTAGTGAATGCAGGAGATTGGTAATAAATTTTGCACATGAAATTAGGTTTCATAATGATCTGAAATTATCTAGTTTGGGATTTCATTCATTTTAATTCTAAAGTGTTTGCCCTCCTAAGCTTTCTTTACAATAATAACATTTGAAAAAATAGCAAAAATTAAAAAGTAGTGTTAAGTTTTGCTGAAATTATGTAAATTTATGTGAAATACTAAAATAATCTTCATTTCTAGGTTTCTCTATGTTTTGAAGAAAATAAATTTAAGTTACACTTCAAAAATAACTATATTTTAACCTAGTAAAGAAGATTCATTCAAAATTATACTTAAAAAAATAGTGCATTAAAAATGGAACAGGCAGTATTCTTAATTGGTAACACTTTTTCCTAAAATAATTTCAGTGGAAAAATTGTTTTCTTTAGACTGAAGAGTGAGATGGCTTAACCAATAATAGTGTTTGTTCTTTATGTAAATCTACTTCTACCATTTAAAAAATTATTCTCTACTGATGGAAAAATACATCTACAGCAACAGATCTTTATATTTTCACTGAAATGTTTTCAGAGTAAAAACAAACCATGGAGAAATTAAAGGAATAACTCACAGGTGCCCTGCAGTTCCTCAATGGCAAACCTGAATCTACAGCCCAAGTTTGTGATCACCAATGTATTGGTCTTTCCAGAGGTATGCCACATTGTTCATGGCTGCCTTGAATGCAGTGTTGAACAGGAGTCTGAGGTTGTGCCATGTGTCTGAGACTGCAGTTAGTCTCCAAGAGAGAAAGAACAACAGGATAAATTAGTGAGGTCTGCTGTGGTTGGTGGGGGGAGAGAGCATGGCAGTGCGTAGATCAGGTGTTTTCCATCCCTGCAGTGCACCAAACTTAATACTTCAAATTAGTCACTGAGTGACTTTGCAAATGATGGTTCTTGACTTCACAACACAAGGGAAACATTAAATACTAAGTAGGTGCTTATTTCCTTTATTGATTATATTAAACTTTCTGCAAGCTAAAATGGCTACATAATGTGATTTAAAACCAAGATGCAAACTAAAACAAATACTATTTGTTATTCATAGTTGACAGTTTCTACGTGATGGTCATGGCTCTCTCTCTTAGTATTTGTTAAATTTTATAAGTACTAGTATGCTGGGGTGGTACTCGACTAAGTCTGAGCACCATGAGATTACTGGTGGGATGGAAGGAACAAAGGTATAGAAAGGATAGATAGGTGTATCTAAAACCAGCCCCGTCCCTTTATAATCTATATACCTCACATTTATAATAAATTGTGAACCACTGTAATAGTTTTCTAAATTCTTAAGAGACCGTACATAATGCTCTATCAATGGATTAACTTAATATCACACATATTACTTCCATGATTGATCAACCTTCACAAATAAAAAAACAAAATTTTCAGGCATGTGTTCTAGAGTGGCAGATTAAAATTTTACCCCCTCTCTCCTATAAGTTTATTAACAAGCCTGAAATAAAGTACTATAAATCTCAGGGGAGGAAAGCCACTTACAATCACCAAATGTAGGTTAAAGCCCAAATTATCTTAAAGAAATAGTAATGTTACATAGTTGAGATTAAACAGATGTCAAAAGCTCTCCATCATATCATCCTCTTTCAGGTATTTATGGTGCCAGGTTCCTAACCAAAGATGCAATGAAAATATATTTCAGAGGAGTATTTTCTGGTGTTTCGGTCTGGAAGTAGCCATAAGATGTTGGCCATCATCTAAGTATTGTGTCTCCTTATTATCATGTTGTTGAACAGTAGAGACACTTTTATGAACTCACTAATAGATTATGTTTATTGTGCCTCTACTAATTCACTGCAGTACTGGGCAGTAGTAATTGTACTCACATCATGTCTACCTAAAAATTGTAATCTTAAATTCTATTCCCTGTTTTTTTTAAAAGAAATGTTTGGGCTCCAGAGGTTGTACATTTAATATTCTAAGAGTAACAATTTAATATTCTTATTATAAGTTTGAATTTTATAGGAAAAAGCATTAAGTTCTGGCTTTAAAAGACAAGAAGATGAGTGTAAGTGAGCATCATTGTAAGAGATTTCTTTTCTATACTTGCTTTTCACCCTCAATTTTTTCAAATGATGTATATTTAGCTCCAATCTGGAAAAATCTTCACTTATTTTACTTTTCTTTCAAACTTTAGTAATGGAATTGGTGCCTTTGTTTTTTCCCTGATATATCAAACAGCTTTACAAATGGCTAATTCTGTCAAGATCCTAAATTTCACAACCTTTGGCTTCCCTGCCACACAGTCGCAACCCAAGTTCACTCCTCAAGAAGTAGACCTTGTTGACACCTCATCTGCCTGAATAGCCTTATTAGCACCTACCTGCAGATAATATTATTGTTAGTCTTGCCTATAGGTTTTTACACCTATGTGAATACTATTTTACATAGGACTCTGCCTGTTAGCTCTAAGTGCTAAGGCAATTAATTACGAGAATGCTCAGAGTCTTTGTCTTCTGGATCTTAATTTCAAAATATTTACCACTGGGTCAAATGCATATCTTGATGAACAAAATTTGTTGGACCTATAAATTAAAAATAAAGACTTGGCTGGTCTTGGTCTAGCAGTTTTATATCACATTCAAATTAAATTCTATTGACCACAGTGTCATCTTTTACCCTACACATCTTGATTCTGTTGTGACTGACTCCTGAATGTTTTATTTTGCTGGGAATTGTGGATTGGAGGAAAAAAGGAAAAGGGGATAGTGACAGTTTTAAGAATCTCTTATTTTCTGTTTCAAATTCATCTCTCTTTTTAGGCTTTAAATAAATTCTGCCCAGTACCAAATACTCTGTCCCATGGGCTCTGGAATCAGCTTTCTAGATTGAATATTGGGCAAATTACTTGACCTCTTTTAGCCTCATGCTCTCAATCTGTAAAATTAGGACAATAATAGTATCTGCCTCATAGGGCGGTACAGGGATTACATTTGATAACCCCCAAAAGTACTTAGCATGATGACTAACACATAGGAAGTGTGCAGTAGGTGTTTGAGTCAGTATCTGTAGTATCATCAATATACTCTTGCTTGGACCAAAGAGGCAATTCTGTTTGACATAAATTTAAATATGCATTTGGTATTAACACTAAGGGGCTTTGGGCATCACCTTATGCCATGACCAAAACAGATGGAAATGTTCCTTCCTGAGAGGAAAGTCTTTATATTCATTAATTTAAGTTGAACACTGACTTTTTCCCTCACAAAAATCAGTTATCCAGATGTTTTCTGATTTGTTAAGCTAAGTGAAAGAGAAAGAACCCTGCCTCACCAGAGCTAAATGATGTCCTCAGGCAGTCAAGGAAAATCATGGCTAAAGAATGTTAAGAAAATGATTGTGCTCTCAACTGTCTATATCCAACCAGAACACGTGAAGATAGGAAATTAGGGAATACATGTGGTAGTGGCAGATTATCTCCAATTATTTCTTCCCTTCTTTTTTATAAATGTATTGGCAGAGATTAACCAAGAATTAGAGATAAATTACTACTTATTAGTAGCGTTGATCATTTTAACTAACAAGCTAGAGACAATTAACCTGGGATAAAAATTTTTGGAGAGTCTTTCTATATAAAACCTATATTGCAAGATTTAACTCTTTGCTATTAATGCAAAGTTGTGTTAGTAAAATTTTAAATTTATGTTGAAGCAGTAAAAATCAGATTTCTTAATTCATCATGTTCATTTTGAGTAGTTTGTATTCACTCTTACAATGGGATTGGTATTGTGCTAGATCCTTTGATTTAAAATAAACCTTAAGATAATCAAACATTTCAAACACCTATATTACAGCTGATTCTGTTAATGCCATAACGCTATAATATAGTGACCATATTTAGAGCTACTATTAAAAACCTTCCAGATTCTCCGTTGCAAGTAGAATAAAGGTTTCTGTTTTTAAGCCTTGACTGACATTTGCATGCAACTCCTTGATTAATCTTTTTCTTTCCTAGTATAACTCAAGATATTAGTAATTATCTTTACACACCTCACTCAGCTGGGATGTAGCTCCCTGAGCTCAGTTCATTCTAGACACCTCTCCTGAGTGATTGCCTCTCACCTTTTATTTTATTGCAATATTTGAGACTGCCATGAATTCTCTTGATGTTGGTTCCAAGAAGGACCAGTAGCAGAGCTTTTTCAATGGGGACTCCTCTTTGAAATTTATAATGAATAATTTACTCCCCTTGATGATTCACCAAAGCATTAGTATGACAGAAATCAGGGGCTGATGAAAGGATTATTTATTTAGTTATCTGGTTTTGTTGTTGTTAATATATTTTTCATCAACTAAATTGATACACACACTAGAATATATATGTGGCAATAATGTGAATTTATGTTGCCCATTTGAAGACTGTATTTTTCCTTTCACATTTAAAGTTATTTGTAATGAGCTATTAGTGATAGTCTCTACAAATATGAAATATAATCTGTATTAACTTCTAACAGTTCACTCTATAGTTCTTGCATATTTCTAAACATCACTGGTAAAATGTGTATTCTGTATTTATTATTTGTATTTCTGTTCCTTGTATGTTTCCACATCATTTATTGTAGCATAATAATAAGTGAAAGGCACAAAAAAACAAGTCATCCTAGTGTATACATTTTCACAGCTCATGAGCACACGCACATGCACAAACATACATACACATACATAGCTAAAAGATCAATTATGTAAAAGAATGTCCATGTGTTTTTATTGAGTTCTATCTGCAATTCATTTTTCTTTCTCTTCTTTTTGAAGTTAAATTTTTTACATTTGTAATTTTCATTAGGCAAATGAGTTGTTATGCACATGATTGACAAATTATAGAATCAAACTTTTATTACTGGTACCATTCATGCAGCAATATATTCACTTAAAGATATTTCTAAATAACCAGATTTTTCATATATTTTAATACATAGGATATCATGTTAAACAGTACATGATTCCCATTTGCATTCAAACTTAAACCGGAAACTGCACACTGTACTTTAAATCTTTATCCAGCGGGGTTCAGAAAGCTTACTATTAGCAGAATTTGGTCATGCTGTAATCATACAATGCACCATACATCTTAGATGAAATTGCACTTATTTCCAATTAATTATATTCCTTATCAGAATGGTAATAAATTTGGTGCAAGTAGATTCATGCTACTGATAAAGAATAAAGTCTTATATCAAGTTAAGCTTTTCAAGATGAAACTTTTTTGTTGTATTTAACATTGAGGAACAGCACAAAATGCTCCGGCTCTTGCAGCCATGTTCCTAAGCTCTTTTCCCTGAAGTCGTCATTACCATTCCAGCAGACCTTCTTCCTGTTCTCTCTTAAGAGAGGTAGTGTGAGATATTTTGGAATATTGGCAGAAGTAATCTACCATTCAAATTCAGTGTGTTATAACGTGACACTCCAGAATAACAATATAATATCTTAATTCTAATTTAGGATTTAAGTTGTAAAATATTTAGTGGGGCTTAAAAAAGACAGTATAGAATGAGAGAGAACTGAAGAGATATTACTTAAGTACTCTTATGTAAGAGTATTCTTAAGAGATACTACAGTGAAAAGGAGGCATCAAGTAAATATCTCAGAGATAAATTCTCATTAAATTAAGCATAATTCATAAATTCACATGTGGTTGTGTAATTTTAGAGAGAGAAAGAATGTTGGAAAAATGATATCAAAATTTGATAAACAAGCTTAAAGGTTTAGAAATTTAATGTTATATATGCAATATTTTCTTTTTTTTTTTTTTTAATTTTATTTATTTATTTATTTATTTATTTTTGGCTGTGCTGGGTCTTCGGTTCGTGCGAGGGCTTTCTCTAGTTGCGGCAAGTGGGGGCCACTCTTCATCGCGGTGCGGGGACCGCTCTTCATCGCGGTGCGCGGGCCTTTCACTATCGCGGCCCCTCCCGTTGCGGGGCACAGGCTCCAGACGCGCAGGCTCAGCAGCTGTGGCTCACGGGCCCAGCTGCTCCGTGGCATGTGGGATCTTCCCAGACCAGGGCTCGAACCCGTGTCTCCTGCATTAGCAGGCAGATTCTCAACCACTGCGCCACCAGGGAAGCCCCTGCAATATTTTCTTGATACATAGGTAATCAATATAAAATTAGAAGAAGTAAAATAATATGAATAACGTGTACTGTTGTTTTATCTTTATTTCTCCCTAAATCGTTGTTGCCTGTAAGTTGCATCTCTCTTATACTGTCTTATGTTAAGGGTGAAAAACATACTTCATTTGCATATTAAGTCTGGAAAATATACTTCTTTTGCATGTTTACCCTTGTCTTTCTGTATATTACCTACGTAGTCATTCTGCTTTATTGGAGGGGTTGTGCCCTGTTAGTGCATTGCCAAAATAAGGAGGCGAGGGTGTCTAATCCACATGCATTTCCATCCTGTAGTGACTGATGGAATATGTTAGCTTAAAAGAGCCTTAAGATTCATCTAATTCAACTCCTTTATTTTACAGTTGAGAAAACTAAAGAATCCAAGTGACTTTCCTTATATCTCTTCGTTATTCATTGAATTCAAGGAGAACTCTTGATGATCTGATAGTTCTTTAGACTTGAGCCACGGTTCATATATATTAGTTTTGGCAAGCTGTGTACTTTAATTTTAATTCTATATATCTGTTAAAGAAAGAAACCACTCCCTTTTTCCAAATGTTGCTAATCACATTTACCTATAATCGGGTTTCAAAAACCAGATCAGTTTCATGATCACTTTTGAAATTACTGTGCATATTACCCGACTACTTGAGGACACTTTTTTTTTTTAACATCTTTATTGGAGTATAATTGCTTTACAATGGTGTGTTAGTTTCTGCTGTATAACAAAGTGAATCAGCTATACATATACATATATCCCCATGTCTCCTCCCTCTTGCATCTCCCTCCCACCCTCCCCATCCCATCCCTCTAGGTGGACACAAAGCACCAAGCTGATCTCCCTGTGCTATGCAGCTGCTTCCCACTAGCTATCTATTTTACATTTGGTAGTGTATATATGTCCATTCCACTCTCTCACTTCATCCCAGCTTACCCTTCCCCTCCCCATTCCCTCAAGTCCATTCTCTACGTCTGCGTCTTTATTCCTGTCCTGCCCCTTGGTTCTTCAGAACCTTTTTTAAAAAATTTTAGATTCCATATATATGTGTTAGCATACGGTATTTGTTTTTCTCTTTCTGACTTCACTCTGTATGACAGACTCTAAGTCCATCCACCTCACTACAAATAATTGAGGACACTTTTAACGTCTCAATCAGATCTGTGAGATAGTCTAATTTATAGGTTGAGGTTTTAGAAAAGAAAAATTCAAGGATCTTTAGTGATTCCCCCAGAAATGTTTTAAAGTGAATCCCGAAATCCCAGACTGTTGATTTATTGCTTACATTCTTTTGTTAGGACTTCAGCTAGAAAAAAAGACTTATTTTTTAAAGTTATGCAGGGCATTGCTATTTATCTCCTAATGTTTAGAGGCATAAGCTTAATAGTTACGAAGTCTTAATCTTTTAGAGTCATTTTCCCTTTATCCCCTTTTATTTATTCCCTACACATCCAAGCAAGATCAGTTGCTCTGTAGGGTTTCCCTGGCTTTTCAGGTTGTCTCTTTACTATCCATCAGACAAATATTATGTCTTAACAATTGAACATAAGTGATTTGTGGGTCATCCTGACTTTAAAATACAAAGTAAAGTGGATGACATGATATTGATACTTTAAGTCTGATACTGAAATATCAAACATTTAAATAGGTAAAGTTCAGAATGGATCCTTGAATTGACCAGATGAAAATGCTAAGTGACTAACATACACCTTTGATCCTGTAAAAATATTCATAGCACTTGTAAATTGACTACTTAAAGCTATAGAAATGAGTACAGAGATTAGAAGTCTGTTGAGAAACTGTGCTTCTAGAAAAGTCCTACAAAATGCTTGGAACAATCAATGCTACCATTGTTAATTAGCACATAAACCCTTTTTTTATTGTTACCATCATAGGATAAATAATTGCTCCTGTTTCCTTTTCTCATAACTTGTGTACAGTTTTTAATGGCTGCCCAGTGTCTGCTGGATAAAACTTTACAAACCTCAGCCTTGCAGTTCTGTTGCCCCACCACTGGGCTCTTTTCCTTTCCCAACTTTATGCCCTATTATTGCATAAATAAAAATGTTGGGTTCTAACTGATATATCTACTTCCTGTTCCCAAACATACACTATTCCATTTTTTTCCTGTTCCTTTTCATGTGTTATTATCACTCTGTAACTTCCTCTCTTTTCTTATCAGCTTATCAGATTCTACTGGTTATACAAGGTCCAGCTCAATTACTATCCCACAGGAATGTTCTTTCACCAATGTACTCCACATTGTTTGATCACTCTTTTGATCTTGTATGTCTATACTAATCCATTCCACACTTTTGGAATTATTCTTACACAGCCCCCTGACATTCAGTTCCATTCAACACATATTCACTGAGCACGTTCTATGTATAACTCACCATGCTACAAAAATTTTCAGTAAAATAATGATCACCAGCATTTGAAAAGTGTATACTATGAAGGTGGAAAATACATAATTTAGGACTGAAAAATCAATGCAAACTGTAAAAAAAGATTTAATCATTGTACTGAGGAATTGAGGACAAGTAGATGGAAGAGGTTTATTAGAGGTGAAGTTTTGAGAAAAAAAACAGAAACAGAAATTCATCACGCTAGAAGTGTAGAGCGCATTCCAGGTGATGAGGACAGAATAAGCTAAGTTATAGAACAGAAAGAAAAAAAAAGGATAGGTGGTTTTCAAGTTAGGGCATAGTGTATTGTATCTTGGGAATTGGAGAACATTATGGGGAAAAGTTGTTACATAGTCTTTAAATATATGGACCACAGCCAGAATTTGACGTTTTAATTGGCTTTTTTTTAAAAAAAAACCCTTAAATATTCTGTAAGATTTTGAGCAACAAAGTGGATGTAACATAACAAGAGTATCATATTTAAAGATATCCTTGGGAGCAATAGGAAGAAGTGACTGGAAATAGAAAAAATAGGGGAGTCTATGTGTCTAGGTGAGAGGATGTTGTTCAAAAAAATTAACTGGATGTTATTCAATTAAGATGTTGTCATCTTAACTAGGGGAAGGACAGGGTAAGGAAATAAGAGGACAGATTTAAGGGAGAATACGACACTTTGATTTAAAAGGTATGTTGGCAATTAGAGGAACATAAAAAATTGAGATCTCTGGAATTTTGTGCCTGGGTATCTGTGTTTGTTTGATTGGGAATCTGATGATATCTAGAACACAGGAAGAATAGCAGGTTTGACGGTGGGCAATAGGAAGTTAGAGGTGATAAAAGTGTTGTTTGGGAGGTGTATTTGCATTGCTGGTAGGATATCCATGTTCAGCAGACAGCTATGACTTGGAGATGGTGCATCTTTAGAAGTCAGGCCATATGCAGGAAATTAGAGTCCATTGTTTTGAAGGAAATTGTAAAAAGGAAGACAACCACAGAGAATTCGCAAGATCAGTCAAAGAGCAATAGAAGAGATTTTTTAAAAAGCATTATCACAGACTGAAGGGTGGTTTTAAGCCTGTGGGGTGAGACATGAACGAAGTTATTAGATTTGGTAAGAGTAGTTTCAAAGAATGTAGTCCCTGGCAGTGACTTGAGTGGTAACTAAAAGAGTATACGTAGATAAGTAGTGTACTAGTCCTTTGAGAAAAATACTGATTAATAGGGAGATGATAGGATGGGGGCTTGCGGGAGTAGAATTGAGGAAGGTTCGTGGGGGGAGGGGGCAGTGGAGTTGAAAAGATTAAAACATCAAGAAGGAAAAGAATACAGTGGAAACAAGCTCTGAAAGATGATTGGGGGAGAGTGCTGGCATCAAGGGCATAGGTGGAGGTAATTCATCTCTAAAGGAAATAGAAACCCACTTTCATCTAAAATGGACAGAAATTTGAAAATGAGTAAACTCATAGCTAGGTTAGTACCTCTCTTTATATCATTTATTAAATCTGTTTGTGGCTTGTGACCACCATCTTGTCTCTCTCCCCTAGTGTCTTGACATCTAAGTTTGAACTTTGTATCGTCACCTTTCAGGGGTTCCTGTTTCTCGGGCAAACTGTATGAAAGAAGGGAAGGGTGTATTCATGGTTGTTAAAATTTTCTAGTTATGACAGCTTTACTCTCACCATATTTGTTATACTTTATGATATTTTTAGCCAAAAGAATAACTACTCATTAGAGTTAAAACTTAGCAACTATTTTCTTATAAGAGACTCTAATAACCTAATCATAATGTGAGTGTTCTTTCCTTCCCCTCCGAAATTTAAGGTGGATTAATATAAATCTGAAGAACCTTAATTATTTTATGAAACATTTAGATACATTAAGATTTTGAAATTTTTAAGTAATTGGTTGACTTTTAGTAATTAATAAAATACAGCTCTTCACTTTTTAGAAAAACCTTTTAGTGAAAACAGAACATGTAACGGGGTGAAATATATGCAGAAATATTATGATAGTCTCTTTTTCACTGTATTGACAGTTTTAAATTTTAAGAGCAACCCAATAAACCAACCACTGAAATTGCTCTTAGACATACATGCCCCTGTTTAATTCTGCATTTAGTATATGCAGTATGGATACAAAGATATGACACAGTAACATATCCCTAAACCAAAAAAACCTTCTTTCTGTTCATAAAATCAAAACTAAAGTATGAGGAAAACAATATAAGAAAGGAAAGAAGGAAGGGAGGGAGGGAGGAAGGAAGACAGACACAAATAGAGACCTTGCTTTTGAAGCCCATTTACAACAGCAAATAGTTCTGCTTTACAAAGTGGACTTTAAATGGTAAGATTTCAGGAATTGGTGGTAAACGGTTGGACGTATATTCTCTCCAAATAGTTCTGTGACTTCTGATGGAGGAGTTCCTACATCATTCTTACTGAAAATGAACCCCTTTCCTTTTTTAAGTTCTCAATTCCCTGCAAAACAAATCTGCTCTCCAAACTTAATTAAAATGTTTTTCTGTTTTGCCCTTTACTGGGGTGTTGGTGAAAGTATCGAGTATGTCCGGTTTTACAAGGCAGAACAGCACTGTGGTCACTTTGGCACAAGCCCACTCTTTTAGGTATAGAAACCATTTGCCATAATTTTTATTATACCTATTTACACCTATTTTTTTCTCTTGAGGGAAAAAAATTCCTTTCTCTTGAGGAAGCTGAGCATAACTGAGAAGTAAAATAACTGGGCTAGAGTCACATTTTAGTAAAGGATGAAGCCAAGATCCCAGTTCATGTCTGTCTGCCTCCAAGATCTCTCCTTCATGTCACACCACCTGTGGCATTTTTCTGGTGGTTTTTAGTTTGTTTTATAACTCCACTACAAACATTATTTAAAGAAAGCTTCCCCCGCCCTCACATTGGAGGAGTACCTGAATATTTGAGTCATCTTAGCTGCCTTGAACACCTTGCCTTTGCTTTCTCTCTCCACCTCCTATAAACCAGGGATTTCCAGCTCCACTCCCTTCAAACAAGAACACAGAAAGGATTTGACAATCACCAGACAGTGTTCCAACTCATGCTCTCAAAAATTTGATTGGTTTTTTTTTTCAATTCTGACAACTTCCTATATTTCTTCAATTAGTTTACATGTCCTTATCTTTCTTGAACTAACACTTTACTCTCATTACGTCTTCTATTCTTGTTAAATCTTCTGTTGGTCAGTAAAACACTTATTTGGCATTCTTGAATCTGTGCTGTTTTTTAAAATCTCCCCTTCCTGCCATGTGTCTTGTCATTCCCTATTTTTAACTGACTCTCAAAAATAATCAAAATATTCACTCTGCCCTAAATATGCCCAGGCATTTCCCACCTCCATACCTTTGCCCACTCAAGTCTTTCCCTCCTCTCTGCTCCCTGGGGTAGAATAGATCATAGAGTTCATCACTTCCTGGATAAGGTAGTTATATCTTGCTACCGTAAAAATCTGTACGGGATGGAAGGCTGCTCCACCTTTTTCTTAGCTAGATTGTGATGACTTTGGGGGAAACACCATTTCGTTTCTCCATGCTACCCAATGAGAAATGTCCACACATGCCGTCTAGCAGAAGGGCTGGCATACAGTAGGTACTTTAAAGAGTAATCTCCTTTTGTTTCTGTGGAATTTTGTTTTTCTTTTGTCACTTATAGTATTGCATTTAAATATCTCTGCATAGAATCAGGAAGGAAGTACAGTGTTGAGTGAAAACATAATGGTAAGCAATAGTCAAGGGTTTTTTTCTCTCCATTTGCCATCTAATGGTCTTTTTTCTTACTGACCAAGAAAAGTTTCTGAAATATGTAAATATTGTTGGGAACAGTGAGACTAAAGAAAGGAATTTCTGTTAAATTTTAGCAGTCTTTAAATCAGTGTTCCCAAATTTAGCTGTCTAGTCCACATTTTTCTGAGTCTCACTCAAACATGGGGATTTATTATTTTCAATGAAAATCAGAAAATCTGTATTTCTTCTACCAAGTGCTCTGGGTGATTCAGAGGATTAGTCACGATTAGGAAACACTTAATCTAGACCCTCCCTACACTGTGTGTTCCAGCATCACCAGGGAATTTGTTAGAAATGCAGAATCTTAGGTCCCACCCCAGTTTATGTTCTGTGATTATAGTCAACATTGTTTTAGCTATTTATTTAGCTGCTTTGTATGTGTCTGTGAAGGGCAAAACTATGTCTTCACCCATCAGTTGTTTTGAGTAAACTAAGTTGAAAAGTAAGATAGTTTCAGTAATATAATATTATTGGGGTTTTGTCTACAAAATTTGCTTGACTGAATTTTTCACCTGGCAACTCATGAATATCAGATAGATATGATGGTTGAACTGAAGAAGGCCTACTTATAGTATGATGTTAAAAAAGTTTTATATCACTTAGTCTATGATATGTGCTGTATTTCAGAAGTAAGAAGGATTGTGGGATGTAGGGAGGAAAAAAAGGTTTACTATAGTGCGAGTTACTGGAAGTGTTTTTAGTGATGTTTGCTTTTTTACTTAGATTCCATTTATAAATACCTTATTATCATTTGTTAAATTAAATGACACTTTATAGAATGCTTGATGACTTTAATTCGTGCATTAAATATGCACATATATTTTAACAATATTTGCATCTTATAATACATTTAATAATGACTTGTCAGTGTTACTGGTTAACTATTCCTTTGATTTTATTTAATATTTTAAATAAAGTTCTTCTGTATATTATATCAAATTATGTCTGCCTCTTAATTATCAGTATTCAATTGGCTGCATTTTCATCTTAAATGAGATTTTTGTAGGAAGCTTTCCCCCAGAACAGTCATTTGAAATACTTCCAGATGTCAAGATTCCAAATAATACTTCATATTCTTGTTTTTCTATTTCATGCTTAAATATATTTTAACAATATATTACTTACTGTAAATAATTTCTCTTAAACTAGCACAAAATTTCTTGCTATTGCAATGCATTTATAAATCATAGTTTGTACTAATAAAGACAGTTTTACTAACAAAGTACTATGAGTATTTTTAAAGCCTTTTTAATTATTACTATTAAAATGTTAAGTTTGGTAGGTACTCATTATTTAATTAATATTAAATTTTAGGTGTTTCATTATTATTACTAAATTCCAGCTTTAATTGTGTGAATGAACCAACTTTAAACACATATAAGCATAGTAATTCTTAAAATTGAGAAATTGTGATTAATTCAATTTAGGTTATGCTGATTTCTATTTTCAACAATATGTGAATAAAATACTTGAGTAAAGGCATAGGCAAGGGTAGAAATATGGAAGTATTTCCTAAACCTGTATAAGAAGAGGATACCATTCTCTCACTAGTTATGTAAAGTTCTCCAAGTTCATATCAGTTGCTGATTTGGTGAACATGAAAGAATAAAGTCTGTCGTTCTTAGTGTCTTATTGAATATTCTAATGGTCTCATCCTCGTTTTAAAGTGTCTTTAATGTTTACTTTAAGCTCATTCAGTTTTTAACCACCTACTCTCAGTCCCATAGTTGAGTTAGGTTTTTAAAAATACTTTAAAACAATTAAATAATGCCTGCACGACAATAAAAAAGTCTAAAATGGTCCAAAAGGTTAAGAAGTGGCTCTTCTCCCCCAGCTCCAGAAGAAAACATCTTTTATGGTTTCTATGATTTTAGGTTCCTTGAAAATGGAAAATGATAGACTTCCTGCCCTCAGGAAACTTACAATTCATATTTTCCCAACTATTACTCTTTGGAATGCGAAGGGAATTGCTTTTCTGGAACATTCAGCAGTAAACAGGTGGTTGATTACTGCTTTAGATTTGTCATTAGAGAGATTTCCAAGCATATTGAAGAGATGCTAGTTGACATGCCAGCTCATGAACTGAAAAGGAGCCCTGAATATTTTTCTTTAGCAGGACATTTTGGCTGTCTCCACATCCAAACTCTTAAACTGAATTCAAGCGATGCCATTTTTGTCCCCCAAATAACTGGTTGTTTCCCCTGATCTCCTACAGCATTTATTATGTAAAACATACTGCTTCTGTTTCTTGATTTATCAACCAGAGATAAAATATTCTGACTTCTTGCTATCAAAAGAATAGGAATTTAGTCTTTCTTCACTAACACCAATTTTGCCTAGTTCTATTATTCTGAGCTCTTCTAGTGGTTATCTTTATTACTCAAATAATAAACTTAAATATCTATTTTTTCCTATTGATTCTCTGCTATAAAGGATAGCTCTTTAGAAAAAAAAACAGCTAGCAGGCTATTTTTATTTTGTGGAGCCACTAAAATCTTTCTGAGCATACAAATTATTTGTTAGTCTCTTTCGTTCTTTTTTATGCTGTTGGTTTGCTTCAAATGTCTGATGCTTGTTGGTTGTTGGTTCAATGTATGAATGAAGGACTTGGCTCATTAGTAGGATTGGTAGCTGGGGTAAATTTTCTGCACAGTTGTGTAGATTTCTTTCAACAGTAAACTTCTCCCTTAATCATCAGGAATGTGTTGAAAGGCAGACTTCACTTTTGGGTCTTCACTTTATTGTCACCACTACTTGCTGCTCTTCCTTAAGCATGCATGGCCTGCGTCACTTTTAAATCTGTAATTGAGTCGGGGCATTAATTCTCAACTCTGCTCTGCTTATCTTTTGCATTCCTACAACCATATTGGGTGCTTTCTCCAGACAGATAGTTTGTTCTCTTAGACTAATAATGCACTTCTCAGACTTTATCCTGAAGGCAAAAGCCATTTCTGTGAGAAGCCTTGCTCTGTTACTTGGAGAGTGTGTAGGAGGAGTAGGTGTTTTACAGGCCTGCCCATTCTCAATGGTGGATTTTAATTAATTCCCCTGATGATTGTACCATGGCCCACCCTTGCGCTTTGTGTTCTGTGGGAAGTAAGAATTTACTACGGGCATTTTGGGCTGCATTTTTCCATATTCTTTTGTTTGTCAATCTATGCCCTTTCATCTGCTCACTTTATACCTGGTTTCTCAAACTTTCTGGTCCTCTGCTGACATCTTTTATTTTATTTTCCCAGGACTGATATAATTTTACTATTTTTGAAACAAAGGTAGAAAAAGAAGGTAGAATTGGGTGCTTACTCTATTATACTAAACCAGAAGTCAATAGTTCTTTTTATTATTTTTTTAATTTAATTTTTATTTTGTATTGGAGTATAGTTGATTTACAACGTTGTGTTAGTTTCAGGTGTACAGCAAAGTGATTCAGTTATACATGCACATATATCCATTCTTTTTCAGATTCTTTTCCCATATAGGTTATTACAGAATATTGAGTAGAGTTCCCTGTGCTATACGGCAGGTCCTTGTTGATTATCTATTTTATATATAGTAATGTGTATATGTTAATGTTATGATACATGTAGGCAATACATATTCATGATCACCTACTATGTACATGTCCATGTTACAAAATGCCATCTTGAGGGTTCTGAGGCTACATTCCCCTACCTAAAGAGCAGAGTGTACTGTGGCTTACAGATTTGCAATATCCCTTTTAGGACACAAATTTTGCTTGTTATTCCTTTTATTCACTTAATTCAGGTAGTTTTGACTCCTATCAAAAACAGTTTGAGTTACTTTTTTCTGGTATTACGAATTTAACCAAATGAAATTCTGCCTATAAGTGAGACTATCATGAAAATTTATAGACATTTTCTTGACCAAATATTAGAGGGAAGAGCTTTGCCGTTTTAATGTGCACTGTAGCAAACCCTAGAGCATGCTACTTCTTGAACCTGACTCTCCAAACTATGGATCAGGACCAGAAAGCCCCTCACAGGGTTGTACTTATACCAGCTTTTCTCTCACTGCCTGCAGGCTGCCTAGGGGGTCCTGTGTGAATTTCTCAAGCCTGTTGCTACTGCAGTGCATCTTAGATGCAGATCTATCTAAAGAAGCATTAGAGCCATTTACAACGTTGAGGGCCCTTCTTGCTCTGAAATTCTATGACAAGAGAAGTGTTGGCCCGTTCCTTGCTAGCATGTAAGCACTGGTATTTGTGGTTGGCTGAGGAGGAGAAGGACTAATTAATATTGAGGAAGAGGTCGATAAAGGGTAGGTGTGTGTATTCCCTTCTTGGCCATGCAGCATATGCCTAGTTAGACAAAGAGGGAAAAAATCAGATAATCTATTTTAAATAAGGCATAATTATTTTGTTTGTAATAGAGGATTCTATGATTATACTATGTGCTTTTTCTAGGGAAGTCAGAGACTCAGAAATCTCAGCAGCAAAAGAAACTTTAAGTTCATTCAGGACTTTTTCTCCTCCAAAATTGTTTTACTATTGACACAGTGCCTTTTTTCAAAATGCTTTATATGCTCAAACCAATCTAGTGATCACCTTCTGTCCACACATCTCAAACAGCTCCTAAAAATACTGTTTTATATCCAATATTTTCCCAACTAAATTCCATTATGCCTACATATGTGGGCCGGGCATTGGATACTGATTGACTTGACAAGTATAGCGCATTCACCCAAATTATCTAACTGGTTAAGTAGGTTTTTAAATGATTGATTTACCATGTTTGTTCCACTCTTACTGTTATTCTGTATTGATCAATACAATTAGCCCCTGAACATTTGTCTAAAATTTAGTACAACATATTTTTGGAGATTGTGTATATCCAGTAAATTTAAATACTATTAGGTTAGTGGCAGCACTATAGTTTTTAGTAATATAATTTCAAAATGTTTGTGAAAATTTATGGCAGTACTTGTTGTATTGAGCTACCTTGTAGTCAATTATGTTCAGTTATATTTTGAGTGGAAGCTACATAGGGAGGTTTTTTCAAACAGTGTGATCTCTCATCAGCTGAGACCTCAAACTTGAATTCAGCTTATGGGTCTGCCATGTATTACATATCTGACCTTAGGAAAGGCATTTTCTCTCTCTAGGCATAGATCTTAATCTATAAAATGGGAATAACCGTTACTGAACTGACTCACCACGCTGTGGGCTGTGATCCCAGAAGCTATGCACAGGGTTATGTCTTGAAGGAGGCTTTTTGGCACAGCCTACAAGCTGCTTAGGGGCCTGTGTTTCTCCCAAGCCTTCTCCATAAAACGTTTTACAATGTTGTGTATATTATGTATCTGCACTCTGTCGACAGAGGAACCACTAGCGATTTGCGGTTTTTGAACACTTGAAATATGCTGGTGTGATTGAGGAACTCAACGTTTACTCTAATTTTAATTTAATCAAACTTAAATTTAAATAGCCATATATGATATGTGTCTAGAGGGCTTCGTATTGGACTGCATGGGGACAAGATAGAAATAACTGAGATACTATTATAGTATTTCTTAAACACAGATATAAAGAGTTGCTGTGAGATTTGAGTCAGATAATAATCTACACGGTAAAACATTTCTCTTTATTTAAAAAATACTTTCTCAGTTGAAGTTACGATTACATGAAGTAGCACCTCTACTTTTATGTGGCGTTCTTGGAGAAATTATTTAGAGACATGGCCTTTGTTATGTATGAAATTCTAAAAATAATTTTCATTTGCCTTATTCCCATCAGTAATATTTTTACTTTATTATTTGGAGCTCATGTTTAGATATGTGCTTATCTAAGATCACTAGAATAATCTCTTGTTGAACAGATTCTTTGATTTTAAGTGAAATACATGTGATTTAAAATGAAATACATACCATAGGAAATAAGAGTTCCCACAAACATAATGTTTTTCTTTTTTTTCTTTTAAGCAGATACAAATGGTTATTCCTAATTTATATTCCACTCTTCACCTCTCATGAGATAGTATCACTCCTCATTTCTGTTGAAACTATCAGGTCCTATTTTCTTTACTGATCTGTTTTAATCCAAATCTGTAAATATTGCCCTCCTTCTTGATTAGCCTTTCTTCTCTAGATTTACTTTCAAGTAGTGGTAATAATAGTCTGTAACTACTTTTAACCTGTCTCTTTGGACTATTAAGGATTCTACATTTAAGGATATATTGTCTTAGAACAATGGATATTATAATAATAGAAGTACAAGTAACATATCTAAGAAGATGAAAGTAATGCAGCATTCTATTCTGTTAAAAATTGGCATCTTTTGACATCAGCTTGATATTTCTGCGAATGTCCATTCACTTCAAGTGGTTTCTTCAAATAATGAGTTAGCTCTCATCTTTCCTTGCAACAAATTGAGGCACCAAGTTCAGCTTTGTGGACTGAATGATAAAACGTTTGAAAGTCATCTGAGATATTCTTTGTTTTTATTGTCTTTGGTTCTGGTCACTCAGTTATAAATACCTGTCTTTGTCCAGTTCCTTGGACTCTATATCAATAAATTCTATAAGGTAAGGTTCAGAATATTGACTGTTAAAAATCATAAAGTTGAACAGTTTTTTCTTTGGTTTTATTTCCAGATATTTTCAGAGTCTTTAAAGTTTGCTATGCAGTTTTACATTAAATGATTTCAAACATCTTTTTTTTCAAGGAATTTTTGCATGTCTTTTTAAAACTTCATTTGTGAAAAAAGAAATACAGATAATCAAAAAATACAGATATATAGATATAGGTATATCTATCTTATCCCACCACATATAGCCCAGAAAAAAATTCCAAACTTAGATTGTTTGTGTGTGTGTGTGTGTGTGTGTGTGTGTGTTTAGGTTCACATCCTTAATTTTTTTTTTTTTTTTAGGTTGCAGTCATGAAAGAATTGCCGGCTCAAAATGTAAACATATTTTTGGTACATAACCCCAGCCAGAAAGTTAGTGCCAGTTTACAGAATGAGCCAAGCTTGCCCATTCTTTATATGAACATGCCCATTTTCCCATTTCTTTTCCAACACTGAAGATTATCTTTTTTTCTGTCTTCCCTAATATGATCAATCAAAAACTAATTCCTTATCATCCTTATCATTGTTTTAATTTGCATTTTCTTGACTATTGAAAAAGTTAGTTTTTCATGTTTATAGACTATTTGTATGTTTCTAGATAAGCCAATCATGAATATGCATTTTAAATCTTTACATATAAAGTATTTCCCAAATTCACTTGGCCTCAGATCCCTTCTTGTGCAGAGTATCTTGTTTCCTGTCACTCATTTTTGGGAGACACTGTTATACACTATGCAATATCATATTTAATTACTAGAATTTTAAAGAGAATTTAACTAGCATTCAAATGTACTAGATTGTAGTGAAGCAGCTTGCAATGCAAATAGAGTTTATCCTTTATTATTTATGTTATGCTAAAAAAGTATAGACACTAAAAGTAAATATTTATCAGTCGACCCATTGCATATCGACAAGACAATTCTTTAAATATTATGGAGATCTTCACATAATTTATCTAAAAAAGCTTCCGTGTCTATTTTGGAAGCATTGCTATTAGTTGAAGTTAGAAGGATCTATTTTATGAAATAAATATCTTTCAGAAAACCGAAGTTACAAATATACACACGTCAAAAACGAATAGTAACATAGTTGGCTTATTGTTATGCATCAAAATGTAGCCTGTTTTAACCATATATATTAACATGCATTCTTCAAGAATCAGTTTATTATAATATTTAAATAATTTCTAAGTAATTCCTCTATATAATGAAGTATATAGAATGCAAGCTGTTTTAAGAAAAAAAAAAAAATCCCAAGTCCACATACTAAATTTACTAAGTGTCCTGTGGGGTTAATGGGAGATTCCATTTAGGCAAATCATCTACATTGGGCTACCCACCTCACCCCCATGCCCAACTTAATTAGGCTGTCAGTTACAGTTGGTAGTATTACACATTCTTCACAGCTGCCTGATCAGTGCTTTGTTTCAACGAAGTTTAGCAAATGGATGCAGATTGAATGTATTGTTATGCAGGGAAAGACGTTGTGTTGAGTATTCTCACTTTGAAGCTCTTCCATTGTTAACAAACTCTATACACAAAGCAACAGAGTAAGGTAAACTAAATAAACAAGAAGTTTGCAAAAAAACAGAATAACAAGTGAGAGCCAGTTCTAATAATGGGATTATTTAAAACACAAGCATTGGGGAGCAAAAATTTTGCTTCCAGTGTTTCACTGAAGGCCTCTGAAAGGTGGCAGGTATTTAATCGAAGTCTGTATTTTCAAGAATATACATGTGTCGAAATAAGTCATCCCTGACACCTCCTATTTGAGCACAACTTCTATGAAACTCTAGAGTGAATTGAAGTTTTAGCTAGTTTTTAAATGCCAGCAGGTAGAATTAAATCCCCATTGTATGTACCTGCATACATATTTCATATTCGCTAGGTAAAGATACTTTTTCAGGATTGTAAACTACTTGCAGAACAAGTAAGAGTCAAAATCAAGAAGTGGCGGACACTGTACCCCCATATACACTTTATTAGAAATAGCGGTTTCAAATACAATACTTCAACCTTTAAAACTCAGTTCA
Organism: Balaenoptera acutorostrata; assembly: GCF_949987535.1. Taxonomy (NCBI): domain Eukaryota; kingdom Metazoa; phylum Chordata; class Mammalia; order Artiodactyla; family Balaenopteridae; genus Balaenoptera; species Balaenoptera acutorostrata. The sequence goes on along the minus strand of NC_080070.1, from coordinate 36,280,953 downwards.
TCTTTGCAAAATACAAGTGCATATTATTTATAACATAATGAACTTATGAGGAAACAGTCAGAATAGGAATAGGCACCCTTATGATTCATAAAATTGATTGTATAGTACCTGTGCTAATTGGTCATTCATGCCTAGTAACTGATATAAAGGTGAAAATCCTATGCTGTTTTAATTTCTCTACCTTAATTATAATACTCTCTTGCTACAGGCTTTATGGTATTAACTTTCTGTGTGTAATTAACCACTACATCTCTATATTAATTTTTCTATTTTATTGAACCCACAAACCCTTTTCATTATATTATCAGAAAGAGAATAGTATTAAACACTTACCTGAACACAGATCTATGGTTCCAATGAAATAATACTAATCTCAAAACGTTCTACCTAAAACTACTGAAGATTCATTTTTTTTACAATCTGATTTAGTTCCTTTCCAGAAAGGAGTTTACAATAATGGCAAGAACAAGAAGCGAATTTGATACCCAAATATCAATATACCAAATATCAAAGGGTAGAGGTATTTTATGTTGTTATATAATAGAGGTAAATTGCTTTGTAATGACTTCGTTCTTTCATTCACCATTAGTTAAATGTCAAATAAGGGGCAGGTATTCTGCTTAGCCTTGCAAGAAAAGAAACACCGCCCAGGGCTAATCTCCAAGAAATTAGAATATGGGGAGCCCAAAAAGAAGGTGTAAAGATTGACAAATAGCCTGATCATTACAACACAGTGTAATCAATGATACAGAAGAGTGTAAGTTGATATGGGGATATATAAGAGGACTGCAGATCCAGACTGAGAGTTCAGAGCGGGGGTCAGTCAGGGGAATCTTCCCAGAGTATGTGACAGTCCAGGTCAGTGTGAGGAAGGAGCTGGTCAAAAGAATTGGGACTGTTACTGAAGTGAAAGAATACAGCCAGTTTCACCAGAATAAGGCTACCTAACAATAGAGAAATATTTCAGGTTTTTTTTTTCCTTGAAATTAAAGACATTTTCCACATCTGAATAGGTCATGCAGAGTCTCAGGTGGAGGGAGTAGTCTCATCATCAAAACACAGTGATTAAAACTGCTGACATCTGCAGTAATTATTTCTCCTCATATTATTAAAGAAAGAATTCATGGTTCCCCTGAATGCTTTCTTTTATGAAACCCCCCTTTTCTTGGAGTGGCGTCACATTGCCCACTTGGTTGTACTTCTTGGAACTCTGAGGTTTATGGCGAGTGATTGTCCAATATTTCTAGACGTTCCAGGTTGCAAACTGGAAGCTGGAAATAAACTGTTTGGGGTGCCCAAATCTGGCAGTGTTTCACTGTTTAAAGGCAAAACAGAAAATATCTAGAAAGTCAGATGCCCCCGGGAGAGAGTTTTTTGAAGCGGGTCTCGCTTGGGCTGATTATAAGACTAATCAGCCATTTATCAAGCAAGCCATTATGTATCTGACCATATGAATAAACATAATTCATGCAAATATAATTTATGTTAAATACATTCTCGAGTTATTATGCACAATATTTTCTTCATCAAAAAGCAGTGACCAAAAGTGCACATATATTTGCAGTACTTTTTTTTTCAGCATCTTGAATATCCCATTTTCCTCTTGCCATTGATGAAAGAAGAGCAGTTCCTCTGATTAAGCTCTCCCCTCCATACATGTCCCAGGCATTTGGAAGAGGGTTACTTATTTCAGAGGCTATACATTAGGGTGATATTCTTAGATAGTCTGGTTGTTTAAGGTTTCAACAGTACTTCAGATTTTGTACTATTAACAAATCTTGACATCCTAGGAGAGCCCTGTCCTGGGCTCATTAATAAACAAATTTGAATGCTGCAGTCTCAGTCCTGACCTCAGAGGTACCCATTAGTGACTTTTCTCCACTGTACTGTAATGTAATCATAGGCACTGAAGTAGCAGACCATTTTCTTTGTTAATCAGAAATAATTTAGAATCATTACAGCTCCAAAAAAAAAAAAAACCCTGTCAATTTCCTTTGTTTTTGAATGAAAAAACTTGGGAGCTTCTCTCAATGCTCATATTTTTAAGATATAAATTATATAATTTAAATAACTGTTGCAAACATTAAGGGACTTTCTGTGTACAGCCTTTTAGAAAAGAGTCAGTTTATTTACATGTAAATCTCAAATGTTATAGTTGCCAACTCTGGACATGAAAAAGTACCAGAATTTATTAATATTAGTATACCTCTGTTAGGAGTATATTGCCATGCCTGAAGCCCTGAAGCCCTCTTCGTCTCCATGCTTATATCATTCTTTGAAGACAAACCTATTCAAATGTCTCAAATATAATTTCACGGGATGTATTTTTAAATCTCTTTAAAAACAAAGTATTGTTCATCTATGGAGCAGAGATAGTGTATATTTCCAGTGTCACATGCATCACTATCCATTCTCAAGCCTCTCTTTCCTTGCCATTCATTAGGATATATCTACATACTGAGAAACTTAATGCAAGAGGCTCTACTGTTCAGGTAGCACCACAAATGCCAGCAAAATTGGCAACTGTGTTTTATCACTAAGCCAGTGTATGTCCAGGCCAGGTAACTGTACACCCTTGTGTAAGTTGTGCCCTACACAAGAACACCAGGTCACCGGGTAACTGGGGCCAAAATCCGGCTGCATTCATTCCACAAGCCATGTGCCTGAGAGACTAAATCTGTCCAAAGAGTACAAACACACTTCATGGGTTAGTGGTGGCCCTTTGGCCAGCATAACTAGCCTTCAATCAAGAACAGCAAAACTTGTATAGTCCTTGCAACCAGCAGGCATGCAACGGTCAACTTGGCTGAAGGAGTAGAGTAGATTTTTCTTTATGAAAATGTACACTTGTGCACTAATAATCATCTCATCTAGTCATGCCATTATGGATAATGGATGATTTCACCTCAGATTCATTGCAAAAATGTCATGCCTCTAAACCCAGCTTCTTTCCAGGACTGAGGCTACTCTCATATTCTTACATCCCCAATAATTAGCCTACTAAAGAGTGTGTGTTCATGTTTATTTAATAAATATGTAAGTAAAATAGTACTAGAATAAATTTTATCCCCTATAATGCTCAGGTTCTTCGGATTCTGTTATCATAATCCTGAATACTCTTGTGGTCAAGATCCCTTAAGAAAAGGGGATGGACCTACCTTGAGACATTGGGTTTGCATTCCAAGGACAGGCAAACCAGTCCATCTTTCTTCATTTTTATAGATATCCCACATTTTCTTGATTGTAAGGCATACACACTTTTATATTTCAGATATGTTTACAGGTAAGTTTAAATATGGAGGGTTTTTTCACCCAAAAGGTATTATTAAATCAGTGATATATCTTACGATGAATACTGCCTTAAAATTAAGGAATTTTGATTTCTAAGTATAGTGTTCCATCTGTTATCACTGTAACAATTTTGCTCAGCCCAGAGCAGAGGGAAGCAGAATTTCTCTAATCGTGGGCTACAAGTTTCTGACTTGAATTTTTTCTATGTGTTATTTAGATTCACCAACCTTTAACATTAATTTCTTAATACCATTCATCTTTTCTAAAGTAAACAATTTTAATTGTTAATTGTGAAATATACGTAAAATTTACCATCATAACTATTTTTAAGTATACAGTTAAGTAGTGTTAAGTGTATTCATATTGTTATGCAACCCATCTCCAGAACTTTTTCATCCTGTAAACTGAAACTCTATACCCATTAACCAACATAAAATAATCTTGTGTTAAAGTATAACATATATAGAAAAAAGTGCATTAATCGGAAGTAGTATAGAGCTGTGGATTTTCACACAATGAATACATCCATGTAACCACCATCTAGACTGAGAAATAGAACATTACCGTTATCTCTCTAGATATACAGTTGTTTTTTAGATACTGACTTTGGATCCAGCAACATTGCTAAATTCACTTAATCTTTCTGATACAGAGTAGATTCTTTTGGATTGTCTACATATGTAGCCATGTTATTCATGAACAGTGATACTTTTATTTCTTCGACTTATTGATTTACTGTGCTGTGCTTGACTTATTGCACTGTTTAGGACTTTCAGTAAAATGATGAATAAATTGAGAGATACTGGGTATCTTTGTTTCGTTCCCCCATCTTGGGAGGAAGCTAGATTTCTAGATTTCTCTACTAGGTATGATGTTTGCTGTAGGTTTCTGTAGCTACTCTCTCACATTCGGAAAGTTCCCATCTATTCCTAATTTACCAAATGTTTTCATCCTGAACAAGTGTTGAATTATTTCACATTTTTTTTCCTGTGTGTAAATTGAAATAATTATATAATCATTTCTCTTTATTCTGGTGAATTATATTAATTGATTTTCAAATGCTAAACTAATTGTCTGGAGGATTTTGTATCAGACCAGTATTATTTTTTTTCTTATATTTTGGAAGAGTTATCTGGTAAACTAAACTGGGCCTGGATATTTCACTGTGGGAAAGTTTGTAATTCAGTTTCTGATAGATGTGGGATTGTTTGGATTTTCTACTACTTTTGCTAAGGTTTTTTTTCCAGGAATTTGTTCAAGTCACCTAAAATGTTTAATTCACCAGCATAAAATTTTTGGTAATATTCTTATATTTTAATACATAGATGATCTGTAGTGATATTCTTTTTCACTTACAATATTGATTATTTCTGTCTTTTTATAAGATCAGTATTAATAGAATTATATCAATTCTTTTTTCAAAGAATCATTCATTTTGTTGTTTTTTCTCTATTGTATATTTTAGGACATGGGTATACTTTTTAAAAATTAATAGAGCAATTTTTTAGAGCAATTTTAGGTTTACAGAAAAATTGAACAGACAGTACAAAAAGTCCCCACAGATTCCCTCCCCTCCTCCTTGCCTGCAGTTTCCCTTATTATTTGCATCTTGCATTGGTGTGGTACATTTGTTACAATTGATTAACCAATATTAATGCATAATTACTAACTGAAGTCCACAATTTAACATCACTGTTGTTTTGCCTTTTCCAGAATGTTTTATAATTGGAATCATAGAGTATTGTAGCCTTTTCAGATTAGCTTCTTTTACTTAGCAATATGCATTTAAGGCTCTTTCATGTCTTTTCATGGCAGGACAGCCCATTTCTTTTTTTAATTGAGTAACGTCACATTGTATGGATGTATCACTGTTTATTTATCCATTCACCTATTAAAGGAAATCTTGCTTGCTTCCAAGTTTTGGCAGTTATGAATAAAGCCGCTATAAAGATTTGTTTGCAGGTTTTTGTGTAGACAAAATTTTTCAATTTATTTTGAGTTAATACATAGGATCATGATTGCTGGATTATATGGTAAAACTGCTTAGCTTTGTAAGAAACTGCCATTTGTATCTGTTCAGATCTTTTGGTGAGGTATCTGTTAAGATCTTTTGCCCACTTTTTAATTGAGTTGGTTATTTTCTTACTGTTGAATTTTAAGAGTTCTTTATGTATTTTGGATATATATTTTCTCCAAGTTAGTGGCTTATTTTCTCAGTATTTTATCAGTGTCCTCTACAGAGCAAAGATGTCTAATTTTAATGAAGTACAACTTAATTTTTCTTTCATGGATCATGCTTTTGGTATTGTATCTAAACAATGCCAAACTCAAGGACCCCTAGATTGTCTTCTATGTTATCTAATAGTTTTATAGTATTGTGTTTTGCATTATGTCTGTGATCCTGATTCCATGTTTTTTAAATTTCATTGATTTCTGTCCTTAACTTTATTACCTTTCTTCTGCTTTCTTTGGCTTTAATTTACTGTTCCTTTTTTATTTTTTATTTTATTTTTTTAAATATCATCATCTTTTTTTTTATAGGTCATCTTTGTTTTAATTTGTTTTTTAAATTTTTATTGGAGTATAGTTGCTTTACAATATTGTGTTAGTTTCTACTGTACAGCAAAATGAATCAGCTATACGTATACATATATCCCCTCTTTTTTGGATTTCCTTCCCATTTAGGTCACCACATAGCAGTAAGTAGAGTTCCCTGTGCTATACAGTAGGTTCTCATTAGTTATCTATTTTATACATAGTATCAATAGTGTATGTATGTCAATCCCAATCTCCCAATTCCCCCTTGGTATCCATATGTTTGTTCTGTACATCTGTGTCTCTATTTCTGCTTTGTAAATAAGATTGTCTATACCAATTTTTCAGATTCCACATATATACGTTAATGTATGATATTTCTTTTTCTTTTTTGACTTACTTCACTTTGTATGACCGTCTCTAGGTCCATCCACATCTCTACAAATGACCCAATTTTGTTCCTTTTTATGGCTGAGTAATATTCCATTGTGTATATGTACCACATCTTCTTTATCCATTCCTCTGTTGATGGACATTTAGGTTGCTTCCATGTCCTGGCTACTGTAAATAGTGCTGCAATGAACATTGGGATGCATATGTCTTTTTAAATTATGGTTTTCTCTGGGTATATGCCCTGTAGTGGGATTGCTGGGTCATATGATAGTTCTGTTTTTAGGTTTTTTTAAGGAACCTCCATACTGTTCTCCTACTGTTCCTTTTTTAACCTATCAAAGTGGACCATTAGATCATTGATTTTTCAGTCTTTCTTTGTTTCTAATGTATGAATTTAAGGTTTTAAATTTCCCACTAAGCACAGTATTAGCTGCATCCCACAACTTGATATATTGTAGTTCCACAATCATTCAGTTTTAAATGTCTTCTAATTTCCATTATGATTTCTTTTCTAACCCATACATAGTTTAGTCATTATTTAATTTCAAAATATTTTAGGATTTCTTAAATTACCTTTAAACACTGATTAATTTCACAGTGGTAAGAAAACATAAGTGTTTCAAGCCTTTGAAATTTTTTGGCACTTGCTTTATATGGCCTTGGATATGATCTATTATGATAAAGTTTAATATGCACTAGGAAAGAGTGCATATTTTGCCATTATTTTGTACAGTGTTATGTATATGTATATATATGCGTATAGATATATGTGTGTGAGTGTAACAATTAGATCGTGTATTCATTGTCTTTTTCACATCTTCTGTTATCATACTGAATTTGTATCTGCTTATACAGAGTTACTGAGAGTGGTGTTTTAAAATCCCCCATTATGAGTGTGTGTTTATCTGTTTCTCCTTTTAGTTCTGTCAGTTTTTCCTTTATGTGTTTTAAAACTATGCTATTAGGCGCATGCATATTGAGAATTAGTATATCTATTTGGTAATGTAAACTTTTTATCATTCTGAAATGTTCTCCTTAATCTCTAATAATGTTGCCTTAAAAGTACAGTTGACCCTTGAACAACGTGGGGGTTAAGGGCACCAACCCTCCTCAGTCGAAAATCTGCTTATAACTGTGAGTTGGCTCTCCATATATATGCGGTTCCACATTCATGGATTCAACAACTGTGGATCATGTAGAACTTTAGTATTTGCTCCTAAAAAAAAATCTGTGTATAATTGGACCCATGCAGTTCAAACCCCCATTGTTCAAGGGTCAACTGTATTCTTAGCCTTAAATTCTTCTTTCTCTGATATTTGTATAGATAACTCTAGCTTTCTTGTGGTTAGTGCTTCCAAGTTAAATTTATTACTATGTTTTTACTCTTAGCCTCTCTGTGTCCTTAGGTTTTATTAATATCTCTTGTAAGCAGCATACAGTTTTATGTTTAATGCAATTATTGATATATAGCCATATATCTTTTGAATAAAATGTTTACTCGTGACTTATAAGAGATTCTAAAATATTCTTATGATTATGTTGAATTTGGCCCCTAGGAAGGAATATGTACTATTTTTTATAGTTTATTATAGATGTGATAATATGTTACGATTCCCCTGTATTCCAATGAAAAACCTGAGTTTCATCCCAGAAGCCTACTTAAATTTCATCAATCAGATTGCTGTTTTCAATAGCTATGGAAACAACAAAATCTTAATGATATTTTGATACGTTTTCGTTCCTTATGTGAGCCCATCATGAGCCATGCATATCACTATGGAAAATGAAGTTATTTATTATCTCTTATTTTACCTATTTTAATCACATTTAATTAAATATTATTGTATAAAAAATATCCAAGGAATCTAGGAATTGTCCTAAGAATACAGTTCAGTAAAATACTAATATTCTTTTCCAACAATAGAGAACTATGCAATTGTAATATTGAAGATATTATGAAATTACTTCACGGTTACTTCTACACTATTGAAATATCTGTAAAAATGACACAAAAACATTATGGACCAATTTGCATCTTGAAGGTTCATATCCTGGTATCACTGTAGCATTGAGTTTAATCACCAGGCCAGTGTATGTTGCAAAACAATGACTCTTTGCAGGTTTTGTTCTTATGGGACATTACATTCAGCTATGATGCCCGTTTTTCCAGTGGCACCTAGTCAATGCCAAAGAGTAAGTTGTATGCTGTGAGGTCATCAAAGGCGAGGCTCAGGTGCAAAGACATCAAAGTTGTATTCATTAGTATCAAAACTTTACTCACTATTGTAAAACGAAAGAAGGGGGTCCTTTAATTGCTGAGCATTACTAAATGTTCTCAGAGCATTTGACTTATATTAAAATTTAATAGTCACGATTATTTGGGTGTTAAATTACTTTTCCAAACTGGGATTAAAGGAATTCAAGAAAACCTGCTTTGCATCCTAAGAATGAAAGTATCCCTGACCTTTTATGGTTGGCATTTCTGCCATCAATAAATGTTTGTTGGTCTAATTGGTAACAAAGAGATTTGAACTACCTGATTTGTTACTGGAAGAATATTTTAGATGGTGACTGAACAGGAAGAAAGCAAAATTCTTTGAAGATGTTCTACCATTTGGGGTTACAGATAAATTCCGGTGTCCTAACATAGACTAGCAAGTGGGAATTTTACAAAATTAAAGAATTGAAATTTTAAGTGATTTTGCAGTAAGAATGATTGGCCTATAGCTAATATTTTTTGTAGTAGATGGCTGATTTCCCCTACAGAAATTTCGATTATTACAAGTGACTTAAATTTTACCAAGGGAAGGTAAGGCTGAACAAAAAGCCTTAAAGAGCAAAGTCCCTTTAAATAATTTAACTCTAAAAACCAAAGTTGTATGTTGATATTTGTTGTAAATCAATCCACAGCCTTTGGCTCCACTGTATGGTGTTTTAAAAGTTCTTAATTAGAAAAAATAATATTGATCAAGGAGTACAAACTTTCAGTTATAAGATGAATAAGCTCTGAAGAACCTAATGTACAACATAGTGTCTATAGTTAATAATGATGTATACTTAAAATTTGCTAAGAGAGTATATCTCAAGTGTTCACACACACACACAAAATGCTAACTTTGGGAGGTGATGGGTATGTTAAATAGTTAGATTGTCAATTCACACTATATATATATTGTACACCTTAAATATATACAATTCTTGTTTGTAAAAAGTAAAAAGTATACCTAAGATTTGTGTTGTTCTCAGAATGCTTTCTTATGTGTTTATATTTATTTATGCTTGTTTTGGGAGGAGGGGCAAATTTTTCACTTAAAATTGGCATATAAATATTTTTACAGTTTATTTCAAACTAAATATTTATTTAAATCTTTTAAGTAAATTTGGATTTTAAAAATATCATTGCTATAAAAATACAGTTTTCCAATAGAAATTAATAAATATTTCAAGATAGAAAATTTATAAATAGCTTTCTCTGCTTTGGTTTTGCAGAGGAGAAAACATGGTTCTCAATTTTTAAGGCCGGTAGATAGAATGCACATTTCAGTTTGCCCAGGATAGTTCTGGTTGACATCTGTCTCTTCTGGTAATTACTAGTATTGCCTCTTTTTAGTCTCATACCTGTACCAATAAATTCTATGATCACCCTGTTGGGCAGCCAAGCCTGCTTAAGCCTTTAATAAAGACTCCCATACATCCTAGTCAGAGATATGGGGCTATTAGAGACACTGAGGATTCAACAAAATTAAACCATCTCATAAATGGTGAACAACACATTAAATTTGGTAAAATAAAAGAAAAATTAATTCAAGTTCCAGTTCTTCCTCTTATTTATTCTGTCACATGTCTTGGTCTTTCTGAGCCTATAAAAGTAGATAATAGGAAGTATGGCATCTAACAAATGACACAACAGAAGAAATGTGAAGATACTTGGTAAATTTTTAAATGCTATACAAATAGTGTTAGCAAACCCACAGTATGATTTAACTCAAAGTTGTACTTGTCAAGAACACAGACTTAAATGTAATTACTATGCAGGAGAATAATCTGTGCCCTGAAAACTCACATTTACATATTTTACCTTGCTATTATATGTTCACAGCAGATTAAGTGATGCCAAAATACTGAAGGATGCCAGAAGTAAAAATTATAGTCTTATTCATTTTCATTTCTACATGAAATATGAGCATTTTGTATGCGATTTTAATACAATGATTGTAATAAAGCAGTATTCACATATTGGAGGTTTTAACCCTGATAATGTCAGGAAATTTTTTTTTTCTGAACAACTACTATGTGCAAAAAACATTTTGCCAGATTGTGGAAGATCAGAGTAAATGAAGCACAGTCATTTCTCTAGTCTGGTTTTAGTGTAAATAATCACAATAAAAGGCAGAATGGGATAAATATAATAGAATAAACAAAGTAAAGTGAAGGCATAGAAAAGAAACTACTGCTAATCCAAGCATCTGGAGATTATTTCACAGAGGCGGCCCCCCTACTGAGCCTTGAACGATGGGGAAAGTTTGGGTAGATTTGGGTGTTTACCAACACAATGCACTCCAGGCTGAGAGAAATGAAAAAGCTAAACTAGTGGGAAACAGAAGTGGCAGATATGCTCAAAGGGTAGTAGGTGTCCCACTGGTACTGATGAGTGCTGTGAAGAGATGTCTGAGGAGATGGACCTGCAAAAGGGTTGAGGTTAGGTTGCTCTAGACCTTGAATTTAAAGTAGGGGAAATAAACTGTTTTCTGTTGGATTGGGAAACTTTTTAGTGTTTGACAAGGGTAGTGACATGATGAGATTTGTATTTGGGGAAGATAATTCTGGCAACAATAAGTAGTATTGATTGGAGAAGGAAAACATTAGAGGCTGAAGACCACTTCAAAGACAGTAACAATAGTCCAAATGAAAAATGGTGAAGTTAGAAATTCGGACTTGAGGGAATGTGAATGGCCAAGAGGGAGTGGGACTGGAGCGGCATTGTAGGAATGATTGGGCGGTAGTTACTGACTGATTGAAAATAGAATTGAGGTAGAAGGAGGAGTAAAAATTACCTTAGGGTATTGAGCTTGGCTGAGTGGGAAGATAATGGTGCCTGTTCAATGAGACAGTATCCACAGCAAGAGAAGCAGCTTTGCAGGCTCAGGATTAAGCATTGAGTTTGGGTGAGGTCTAGTTATCTGTGTGTGTACAACTGGCAGCTTTATTTTCAGATCTTGAACTCAGAGAAGGTAAGTACATGTACTTTATGGGTCATAAGATAAGCTTGCCAAAACCAACTCACAGTCAAACTTCCTAGAATTTTCAAGAAATTTCCGCATTCTCAAGACCTATGAAAACTTTAAACAGTTTGTGAAATTGGAACCCACCTGAGCTACCTTTTGCCTTTGTCTGTCCTCTTATTCTGAACCATGAGGTCAGTAGTGATCAGAAAACTGATTTATCTCATTAATTGCTTGTGACTAGTTTTTGAAGCAATCTGAGTCCCCTTCCCTTTGCCCTCTCTTCATTCTCTCTTTGTACATAGAGTCAGAAACAGCAACATGATTGGGAAAATGAGCTGGATGTTGTACAGAGTGAGCCTGTGGTGACATAATGCATTGTAGTCTGGAGAGACACCCTCACAAATAAAGCCATGGAGGTGGGAGTAAACACAGAGCCTTGGTAACAGTGTGCTTAGAGGGAATGGGTTTTCCATGCCCATAATAATCGAATTAGAGGAAAACCAATATTGAGTGCTTACAGAGTGTCAAGTACTGTGGTAACCCTTCGTACGCATTATCTCATTTAATGCTGACAATTAATGAGGTTTTTATATTATTATCCCCCTTTTACTTATAAGGAATCTGAAGCAGAGAGAATTTAAATGACTTGGCCACATTAGCTTTGCTGGTGAGACTTGGGACATTCATCCAACATGGCTGACTCTAGAGCCCACCTTCTAACACCAATGCTCTTTTATTATATGAACATGTCAGAGAGGAGAGGAGTAAGAATTCTATCTTGATCCAGCAGAGCTACACTAGATGAAAGCCCACCAAAATCAAGCTAGTTTTGTAAAGCCATGGGTACAAAACTGAGAAGATTCAATCTTATCCCATGTGGATAAAGACTCTGGGAAACTATAATCCACCAACCTGTCTGTTGGCAAGTGCAAGGCTAAATACATCACTGCTTAAGAAGGAAAAGATGGGGGCTTCCCTGGTGGCACAGTGGTTGAGAATCTGCCTGCCAATGCAGGGGACACGGGTTCGAGCCCTGGTCTGGGAAGATCCCACATGCCGCGGAGCAACTAGGCCCGTGAGCCACAATTGCTGAGCCTGCGCGTCTGGAGCCTGTGCTCCACCACAAGAGTGGCCGCGATGAAGAGTGGCCCCCGCTCGCCGCAACTAGAGAAAGCCCTCGCACAGAAACGAAGACCCAACACAGCCGTAAATAAATAAATAAATAAATAAATAAATAAATAAATAAATAAATAACCCCCCCCCAAAAAAACAAGAAGTCATTAGGAAGGCTATAAAAAAAAAAAAAAAAAAGAAAGAAAAGATGGAAAAATGTAGAAGAAGAGGAAAGAAGTCCTTTATACTAACTGGGAAGAAGAATGCATTCAGGGTTTACTGCATCATCCAAAAGAAAAAAAATGTAAACATGTTTGGCATCTTCAATAGGATTCAAGAAAACACGGGTTTTATAAAACAGAGAGAGCTATAAGATCAGAACAGGTTGAGATAAGAAGAAAATGGTATAAGTTCGAAGAGAGTGAGATGAAAATATGATGGAATAAAGATTGCAGAGAAATTAAAATACAATATCAGAATTAAATTTTCCTTTGGAGATTTGATAGTTAAAAGCCGTGCTGACACTGTAAGTCGAATCCCTAAGATGGAAGATAAATTTTTATTCTCCACAATATAAAGGACATGTATAAAGGTTTTTAAAATGTGAGACAACCATAGATAGGGTAGAGAACGGAGTTTGAACCTAAAAACAATGCGAGTTCCTGAATACAAACATTTCTTGAATGGGAGGAAATCAGAACATTTGAAATAGAAATAGTATCTAACATAAAATTCAAGAAATCATTCTTAAAAACAAATAGAAGAAATAAGGATAGGGAGAGAGAAAGAGGGAGAAAAGTGTATACCTTGATATTGGCAAATTTCTTGTAATATAAGCACAAAGGAAATAATTCTATAATTATTCAGATGGGGAGAAAAGCTTTCCTCAAATCAGATGGGTGACGTGAACTGACTTCAGATATTTTTTCCTCTGTAATACCAAATGCCTGAAGACAATGGGACCATATCCACAGAGCACTGAAAAAAAAAAGTCTGTAAATCAAAGTATTATCCTAGTATATTACTTTTATAGTGCCACCAAACAACTTCCCACAAACTTAGCAAATTAAAACTACGCTTTTATTATCTCACAGTTTCTATGGCCCAGGACTCTGGGTGTTGATCAACTGGGTCTTCTGCTGTGGATCATGATATACACCTATTACTTATGTAGTGATCCATGGACTGAAGATCTAGCAGCTAAGTGTATACTTTATGCAGTTCTTCATAGTTAACATACTGTGGTAACTAAATCTGAACTAAGTCGTTTGGGGGCTTATTTTATTTAGTTAAACTATTGCAACTGAAATTCTTGCATATCCGGACCATACAAAGACTGTCTATATCTATAAAAGGAATGGGATTTGAATGGTAAAACTGTAATTTTTTAAATTCTTTCTATTTTTTGGCGTTTTTAAAATGAATGTTAAGGACTGTATATTACTTTTTAAACAAAAGAAAATAAATTTCATGTTAAAAGTGGCTTTAAAAATACAAAAAATGCACCAACTCTTGACGGTAGTGAAGATAATGGAATTATAGGTGATTTTTGTATTTTAATATTTAAATTTCAACATGGAGCATACATTGTGTATATCATCTTGAAGCAATTTTTAAAGAAAGCTTACTTCTGTAAACTTTTTCTACATTTATTTACGGTATAATTTAGTCAATAAACACGAATTGAGATCTACCATATACCAGCAACATGCTAGGGACTATGTATACCTAAGTGAATAAAGCATATTTTCCACCGTACTACGTCAGGGGAGAGACAGACATTTAAACAGGTGAATTTTAAAATGGCTTAGTAGTTATTTTTAGATACTGCAGCACAAAGGACAGAGCAATAAATATAAAAATCAGACGTTTCCCAATGTGAACTGATTGACTGAAAATGAAAGGTGTCCAATAACTCAGCTTTTTTAGTTTTTGCTTATATTGTTATTCCTTTTTCAATGCTGAAGTTTCTGTAAAGAAAAAGAATTTGAGATAAAATGTATAAAATTCTGTGGTTAAAGCATAAGATATATGTTACCTGCTATCTTTGCACATCTATAGTGAGTTTTTTAAGAGTAATCAAAAAGCCAGTGGAGTTATTTTATGATGCTTCTTTATGAATATGCCTAAAGAAACACACATGCAAACTCTGTTTGCATTATTGGGGACATATGAAATGAAGTTTGTTCTGATTCTTTTTGTTTGTTTGTTTGTTTTCTTCTTTGGAAACAGGGATTTTTACTGAGCCACCCAGGTGAGCAGTTTTAAAAATTCTAATCGAATCCCAACTGTACTCATTTTCAGTTTAGTATTTAAGGGGCTAGTATGCTGAAAAGACCATAGGGAAAGCATTATGTTATATTTTTGATGCCCTCGGAAACACCTCTGTTTTACTGTTTCCTAGTCGCCACATCCTACAACACCACTCAGAGGAAACATAGCTGGTGTGTGGAGGAATATTCCTTCATTAATTTATTCTTCAAAATCATTTTTGATTATATCTATTTTGTGCCAAATACCACATTAAGCCCTGAGTACACAGCATTAAACATAATGGTCTAGCCTTCCATACAAAGCTTAGGAAGAAGTAGCCTAAAGCATGATACACTTAGCTAAATTCACAGGACCTAACTCCATTCTGAATACTTTTTCACTGCTTCAGAGGCCTCCGGGAAGTTTTTATCTCCATGCATCCACCCCATCCAACCTCAAGCTGGTATTTAGTTATAATTGCAATTCCTTTTTTGTTCTTTCCAAAGGGAACCATCTTTACTGACAGCATCTAGGTAGTAACCAAACCATGACAATTACATCCTGAGAGATTTTGATCTAAGATAATGATAACCATATCGTCTCAATGTGAACAAATAATGCTGCCCTCACGGGTAAAGGTGTACAGAAAAAAGTTCAGAAAGTGGGGGAGGGAGGAAGTGGGACAGAGTAAGGTAGGCTAGGGGGTGGGGAGCAAAAAGGAAGAGGGTTGAGAATAGAATAATAATAAAAAGCAATTTAGATTCATTATGAAAAACTTTTTCAAAGCTACTTTTTTAGGGAGTCTATAAAAGTTAATTATATGAAAAAACACTATAGCAAAGGGTTTAAAAATTCCTAGATATGAGGCTGAATATAGTTCATACCAGCATGTTTCTTTCCTCTTAGTTTCACATGACAAAAATGGAAAGAGGTACATAGGCCTCTTAGGAACTGAGGGTTTGATATCCTGGATTTGATCCAGAAGATCCTGAGACTGGGGGGATGGGACCTAGAATGCTCACTTCCCTAATGGGAAGAATTGCTAGTATTCTAGTATTCTCACCCTTCATATATTCTGACTGTTCTAATATGGGACCTAATCTTTTCCACATCTCTGTCTAGGATTCAGAGGTTATAGATTGACAAGTCTGTAGGTTTAGAAGCTTTGTGAAGTACATGCTGGCAAAACAATATTATCTTCTCTCGGGAAGTGAATGAGTGAATAAATGAGGTTCTGTAAAGGTTTGGATAAATCCCTGATTAATAGATTCAGAACTAGTGTTCAAGAGAAGGTTAAGAGTGTTGGAGGTGTTGTCTTTTGAGGGAAATGGAATGTCAGGAAGCCTGACTCTAAAATAGTGATACCTTTAAGTGACAGAATACAGGGCTTGATACACACTTTGGCACTTTTTATATTCCTATAACCAAAGAATTAGTAACTGTCTACCTCTTCCAGGTTTTGTCAACTGTATAAGACAAAGCATTTATCAAGCCCTTGATATCCACAGATGAAAAAAGTACGTTAGGGATATAAATTCTATTCCCATGGTATCCCTGAAGAGATCTGATACATTTTATCTGATTTTCCTCTCATCACCTGTTTATTTCAAATTAGAATTCTTGCTTATTAATACTATTTTGGAACACTTTTTAAAATATATTCCACTGGAAAACCTCACCAGCCTGACAAGATCTTTAAACATTACTGTGGCACGAGGGTCACAGCTAAGTTACTTTGTCTTATTACGTCAGTGGTTTTGCTCAGAGGATTTTTTTATAATAATTTAAAACTGGTGGGAAGTACTTACCAATATGTATTTTGCATTTGATTAACTCTTTGAGGCATTATTCTTGGGACATATTTCTTTTAAAAAGCTGTGAGTTCCTTATAACCTTAATGTGCCCTATAACTGCTTTTTAAAATTCTTTATATTTTAAAATTAAAATGTCTACATAGTTTAAAACTGAAAAAGCATAAAAAGCAAAAAACTGAGTAATCCATAGCGAGCGTCCTCATTCATTGTATGACTGCATAGTATTCCACTGATGGAGGTCATTTAGCCAGTCTATTGATTGTCACCTGGGATGTTTCTAATTTGTTGCTAACAAAAATGCATCAATGAATAGTTTTGAACAAATGTCACTTCACATATACACAAGTATAACTGAGGAAAGTTTTAGAACTGAAATTCCTAGGTCAAAGAATGTGTTTATTTGTAATTTTGATAGATATTACCCAAATGCTATCTGTAAATCTGTTGCCATTTTATATTTCTGTAAGCTAGAGTCTACTTTCCACAACTTTACCATCACAGTGTTATTTAACAATCTGATCTTTCCCAATCTGACAGGCTTCTCAGAATATCTTTAATTAGCTTTCTTTTATTTTGAATTATGTTGGATATATATCCATATGTAAGAGACGCTTTTTTTCTGCAAACTGTTTAGTACTTTGCCCATTTTTTCTATTGGATTGTTGGTCTCTTTCTTGTTGATCTATAGGCACTTTCACATATTAGGGAAATACAAAATACAATTGTCATCTCTAATTTATCATTTACCTTTAATTTGATTTTGGTTTTTACTATGCAGATTTTTTGAAATGAAGTTGAATTTATTTGTCCTCTTTTTATGGCGTCTTAGTTTTGTGCCATGGTTACTAGACCTTTCCTCCTCCGAGATTATACAACAATTACTCCAGGTTCATCGATGTTGTGGCAGATGACAGGATTTCCTTCTTCTTTCAGGCTGCATAATATTCTATTGTATTTATTTACCACATCTTCTGTATCCATTTGTCTGTTGACAGACACTTAGGTTGTTTCTCTACCTCGGCTATAGTGAATAATAATTCAGTTACCTGGTAGAACAGATATCTCAAGATGATTATTTCATTTCCTATGGATAAATACCCAGAAATGGGATTGCTGGATCATTTCACAGTTCTCTTTTTAATTTCTTGAGGACCCTCCATACTGTTTTCCATAGTGACTATGCCAATTTACCTTTCCACCAACAGTGCACAAGGGTTCCCTTCTCTCCACATTCACACCAGCATTTATCTCATCTTTTTGATAGTAAACATCCTAACAGGTGTGATGTCGTTGTTTTGATTTGCATTTTGCATTTCCCCGATGATTAGTGAAGTTGAGTACCTTTTCACATACCTGTTGGCCATTTGTATATTTCCTGTGGAAAAATGTTTATTCAGACCCTTTGTCCATTTTTAAAGTGGGTTATTTGGGGTGTTTTTTTGTGTGTGTGATTCAGTTTTATGAATTTCTTGTATATTTTGGATATTAACCCCTATCAGATATGTGGTTTGCAAATGTTTTCCTCTTCTGTAGACTGCCTTTTCATTTCATTGATGGACTACCTGTTGTTTTGGTGTTGTCTCCTTCTACCTACTAAAGAACTTTGCTCCACCTTTTTCTCATGTTCCTGCAGCACTTCCCTCACTACTAGTCTACTTACCTCAACATAGAAACACGCCCCAGGTCTTCTGTCTTAAAAAATTAAGACTCTCTGAAATCCACACACTCTTATGGTTTGGCAATTCACCTTCATCATAACCTGCTCGATTAAAAGAATGGTCTACTATCTCCAATGTATTACTGCCCCTTTACTCCTCATCATTCTGTAATCTGACTTCTGACCAACCTTCCCCTGAGGTTATTTTTACCCATTTCAGTAACCTCCACATTAACCAAGACAAGGAACATTATCTCATCCTTATCTTAACCTGTTCACTTCATCTGACTTTGTTGATCAAGATTTCTTTCTGAAACACTCTCTTCTCTTGGATTTTATACCTTTCTGCTGGTTTCAAAAGAGACTGCTCAAGCTAGGTCTTCTCAATATCCTCTCTAGGCTCTGATTCCTCTCTGTATCCTCAAATGACAAATGTTTACTTTCCCCTTTAGATTACTTTCTATGATTGCCATATAAGTTATTAGTTGCATGATTAGTGATTTGCTGCCTATGTCCTCTATTAGGATGTGAACAGGGATTGTATTGGGCCCTTGCTGAGCTCTTCAACCTTACCTCCACCTCATTCCCTTTGCTCCAGATCAAGTTCAAGTTTAGTGTGAGCTTCTTCTCCATTAGTTTGAATCCTCTTTGATCCTATTTAATATGTGGCTTTTTCTCATCCTTCAGGTCTTAGCTTAAATGCTACCTCTCAGAGAGGTGTTCCGTAACCCTACTAAGATGATCTGCCTTATTATTCCTTGTTTAACACCTTCTTTATTTCCTTCTAGAACATATCAAAATTTGTGATTATTTTACGTATTTCACCAGTTTACTGATTTAATTTATTTCTTCTCCATTAGAGTATTAACTTTTCAAGGACAGTTTTTGTTCCTATAGTATTAGCTCCTAGTATGTGTCTGGCATACATTAGCTGATTAATAAACATGTGTTGATGGAAAGAAGAGAGGAAGGAAGGAAAGAAGAAAGGAAAGGAGAGAGGGAGGGGGCAAGAAGGAAGGTCAATTATACTGGTTCACCATCATTTCCCCAGCACCTAGCACAGGGACTTTCACATTATTAGTGTTTGATAAATATTTGTTTAGGAAATTAACCACCCCAGAATTTTATCCTCAGTCCTCTGCTCTCCTTGGTCTACACAACCCATACAGATTCGTGGGTAACTTCACCTACACTATTATTTCAAATACCATTGATATGCTAATGACTGCCAAATCCAAATCTGAGGCCACTACTCTCTAGTTCAAGAACCACATACTTAGTAGCCTGGATATCACAGGGCCCTTAAACTCAGCATGCCCAACATTAAACATATTGCCTTCCTTTCCTCTCAAAACTAATTCTCTTCCTGTATTCTCTACCTTAATCAGTGAGACCATCATCTGCTCAGGTACCTTGTGGTTGTCTAGATTGCTCCTCTTCTTTCACAGCTTCTGCATATAATCAATCAAGTCCTGTATGTTCAAATTCCTTACCATCTCTCAGCCCCTCCTTTCCTCTCTAGCCCATGCAAGTAATCTAAAATGTCCATGATAACCCCTCACTAGCATTATTGCCATGGATAGTCCTAAAATTCAAATCTGGTCCTATCACTTTTCTTAAACTCTTCAGGATCCCCATGTTTCCCGACCCTCTATTCATATAATGCTTGTAGAAGAAATTTTTAACTTCTAAATTTAGTAGCCTGGCCCTTTCACCATCTGGCTCCTACCTGCCTATGCTACGTGTACCCCACACTCCAGTCGTAAGGAATGATTTTTTATTGCTTTCACCCATGCCTCATTTCCACTTAGAGAACTCTTTCAATATCCTTGATTCCAACTCATCCATTAAAACCCAACTTAAGCGTTACCTCTTCTTGAAAGCCTGTCCTCATTATGCTGTGCTGATATCTGTTTTATTTCTTCTGTACATTCTTCTATCATGATGTTTGCCACACTGAACTATAATTGTGCATTTACTTACCTTCCCTTCTACCATCACAAGTTAGCAGGCATTGGTTGGATGAATGAATGACTGCAGGAAGGTTTATTCTTCAAGAAGTTATATAACAAGTAGAAATTGTGGTTAGAGCCAAAGTTGGAGGAAGATTAACATCTAGATACCAAAAAAACCTGACTTACTAGTACAGATTAAACCAGAAACAGGGGATGGGGCCTAAGATACAAGGGATTTTGTGAGCAAGAGTTAGAACCCAAATATTTAGAAACCAAATAACAGGTACCGGTAGAAATTGATGCAAAATAGCCCTTATCAGGCTTAGGCTACTCTGAGGCCAGGTTTGGGTTTGACAAGGACACACTTTCTCAGACAAAGTTTGCCTGCTGCACAACCAACAAAACCAAAATCTTTAGCTTGGCATGTATTTTGTACCAGAATATTCCTTTTGAATAAATAGTAGAATGCATAAATGTATTTTATGTGAACATAGTAATGTTCACAGAACACTATTACCAGATACCACGTATCACTTTTTTTTTTACTTTTACTTTCTGATATAAACCCCTCAGGACTCAGTGTAGATTATGAGATCCCCAACGATTTTAATGTTTTTAGATCTTAAGTCTGAGTGGAGATTACAGAGAAGATAGCCTCTCTTAGCATTCCAGTTGTATAAACTGAGGCCAATTATTATGTATAATGAAGTCTCTTTGAAGGAAAAATTCATTTGGGTAAAGAGGGAAGGTAGATAATTTGAGTGGTTACTGTGTGTTATGTATTTACATGCATTATTATAATTAATTATCAGAATAACCAAGTAAAATGGATATTCTTACTTTAATTTTACTGATAGAGGAATAGTGTCTCAGAGAAGTTAAGTAGCTTGACCAAAGGGACAAAGCAAACAAGTGAGAGATTCAACATTCAGTTCGAATTATTCTGGTTTCAGAGTCTGACACGGCATCCAGGCTTTTTGTTGCTATCTGCATGTTCATTAGTGTTGTTTTTATCATCATTCGAAAGAAGAAATATTTGTATTTGCGTTATCTGTTTGACCCTCTGGTGTGGTGTAAATGTATGGAAAATGAAATGGCCACTTGTGAAAAGAAACTTGAATACTAGTCCTATTATCTTCACTAATCATTAAATAGCTATCTGTGTAAAACCAAACTAGAGGCATCTTTTCAATCAGTAGGTCCAGTTTTATCACTTAGATTTCATCTATAAAGAGTAATCATTTTTAATATATCTTCTAAGTAGAATTTAACTGTGTTTTCATGGTACTGTGACAGTTTAGATTGGATTTGAAACATGGGTTCTGAATCTAGGAACTTAAATCTGCATTAGGTATAATATAAAAGAGAATAAAGAAACAGTAATTTATAACAAATAAGCTTCATTGAGAATTGAATGTGATGCTATTTCAGGAAATGTTACTAGGCTTTTTTATTTATGAAAATTTGTTAGGCCGTTGTGATTTAAAAATTGCAGTGGTGGAATTTGTATATCCATTTTTTTTTTTTTAAGAAACTGTATTATCCTTTGGGCCAAATTATTCTTTCCAGATTTCTATCCAGTTAGCCATAATATTTGAAAGTGTGATAAACTAGCTATCAAAGTCCTGGCCAAAAGTACCAAATGTGAGAGTAACATTTTCTCCTTAGTCTTGCCCTGACGGACCTCTTGTGAATAACTGACCATGACTAGAAAAATGATATCACCAAATCAGAATGTTTTCTTTCATTCAGTCATGGTATTATATTCAGTGTAGCAGGAAATAGTTTTGCATGACAGTACACATGTAAATGTCATTGCATATGTCGTTTATGGTGTGCAGGGTTGTTTTGCAAGATTCACAGTGATCACTGGGGAAAATTGTCTCTGATACACTAAATAAAACGGGCTTAGTAAAAATTGCTAGCAATTTTTTTCTAGACATATAATGACATGGTAAGAGCACAAAACAAAACTACCAGCAACAAACCATTTCTCAAGCTGTAATATCTACAGGACAAGTGATCTAAATTGCTGGAACAAGGGGAGTTCATCACTGCACTGCAAAAGGACTTGAAATATAACCTAAAGGCAAGTGAAATACTGATACCAAGCTTTGAAATAACAGCAACAAATTTACCTACAGACAGAAGATGCATGGAAGCAGTAAACGAATTATACAAGTCTTACACATGCAATCTGATTATTCTGACCAAAGTGTTAATTGGATCCTAACTGCCAGATCTGATATCTGTGGTCTTGTAGTGGGAAACCTTTCAAAGTGATGAACTGTAATTCACTGAGCTGCTTGAAGCACTTGTAATTTACTGCATGTCATGCTATGAAGAGGCTGACCTAATGGACTTTACATTACCTATAACGCTAGAAACCTTTCAACAAGACTAGTTGGTAAAAAGTAATCGTGGAAGTCTATTGAGACAGGATGAGCAAAACTCTATCTTAAACACAGCTTTATAATCTCCAGGAAAGTCAGTTATTAAACAAAACAGGTGCAACTAAGGAAAAAATAGTACTCTATCCAACATAATTTACAACAGTATGATATCTCGTAATGTGAAATTAAATAGTGGTATAAGATATAAATAGGACTCAGGGTAGTTTTATAATCTAACCTAAATGCTATAGAATATGTCAGGTTTAAGCTATTCATGGATCAAATTCCTATGCTTTTATAAAAAAATAGTATTTCATAATAACTGGATTTTATATCTACCTTACACTCT